>NC_057802.1:145516945-145589202 GCF_018294505.1 Triticum aestivum
TTTTTCTCCGGCGATCCCCACCCCACCGCCCATCAACGCCCTCCCCACCGCCGGCGACTGCCAACCAGAGGTCTCATGACTTCGAGTACCCACTGACCACTAATTTATTACCATTTTTGTCCTTCATATACACGCTGACGGGTGGGCCCTATGGTAATGTGCGCTGCTGAATGTGGACCGTTTGACTGGTCAATTGATCATGTCATCAACAAATTACTGAGCTGTATGGTGAGCCAGTGACCATATGATCACCCTAAAATGTATTTTATTAACACAGTACAGACTCAAACTACCATTTCTTTCTTTCATATACGGGCTGGCAGGTGGGCCCCACGGTTACGCGCCCCGATGGTGCAACACAAGTTGCGCCACGTGGAATGTTTGGCTGGTCAATTGATTGTGTCATCAACAAAATACGGAGTTGTACGGGTGAGCCAGTGATCGTATAATCATGACATGTATTTTTTAACACGATACAGACGCAAGGGCTCATATATACGCACAAGCACTCACCGCTATAAGTGCACACACGCAGACCCTACCCCTATGAGCACCTTCGAGAGAGTGGTCCAGCATATGATCTTGAGATTTTACGAAGTCACCATCGGTGCCTCGTAGTCGAGTGTAACGTCTCCTCCCACTGAACGCACATCGCTTCAAATACAATGACCGTAAGTGTCGTCAACAAAATACGGAGCACACATCAAATGCAAAGTCCGTCAGTGTCATCAAGAAAATACGGAGACGTATCGTGAGCTAGATACCGTATGATCACCACGAGAATGTATACGGTGACTGTAATGAGCATATTCTGAACTCCAGTGATCGTATAGTGCTTTAGCTTGAAATACAGTGACCGTCATGCGTGAATGTGTCGTGGGCATGCATACTTTTAGAGGGCCGAGAGATAGTTTGTGTGCGTACGTGAAAGTGGTGTAGAAAGACGGGATGTCCGATGGAGACAAGGAGAGACATGCCCTTCGTTTCTCTTTCCCGTCACTAATATTTTAGGAGAATATATAAACATTCACAATGCAGAACAAATATTTTTGGATGCACCACGCAATTAACTTTCATGTATAACATTGTACTATTGTATATGCTTATTTTCTTAGTGGCCGATTGCGTATGTGGTGTGGTGGGCACATCATTTCTAGTTGTGGTGGGTCAACATGAGGAATCATGGGTCGGTTCCATGTTGTTAGTGTGAAGCACTTTATACATTTGTCACTTGCATGGATACATTCCAAATTGCTAGCTATGAAATAGAATACATGTCGAAATCAACATAAGGGGGGTTTCAAAGATTCGAATTCATAGGAAGTGCATTCATCTATTTGAACCTGAGATAATGGCATTTGTAAATCAGATGTAAAAGGGGGCATCAACCTTTGTTGTGCATTTGAACATGCTATATATATTCATACGCATTTCTAACTTTTTTTTGCAACCAAGGAGATTATATCTGGAACCATGCATGAACTGAGGTAAGTTGCATATTTTTTAATATATACTCGTGTACAATGTATATTCAAATGTACCACCTCCATTACAAAATAATCATAGCTTTAGGATTTTCAAGAGTAAAGATTTGGGAAGTTTGACAAATCCTGAATGTTCAATTCAAGAGAACCGAAAACGTTAATGCTTATGCTCCGAAATATTGAACGAAGCGACAAATAGGCCTCTGGTCACCCGAAACCGCGCGAGACTAATGTTTGGTGGTAGGAAATTATTGTCCTGACTCTGGCCCGTGTAGCCTATTGGCCCGATGTCCAAAGGTCTAAACCGGGGTAGGTTTGTAACTTCACCAAGACGCCAGTCTCAACCGCCTCCGAGAAGCATTCATACGCCGTGGGCGCCTAAACACCCATGCGCTCGGCCGAAATCTATCCCACCCACATTTGGGACACCTGAGATTAATGTCCTACCCCCAACCGGCAATATGTCCAAAATTTAAGATGGGGGCAAAGTTTGTAACTTTCCCCAAATTTCAAACAAGCGCGTCCCAAACCGAAACATTGTTCCCCCTTAGTTCCCCGCCTCCCTCCGTTTCCCCATTCATACTCTGTGGGTGCCAAAATGCCCTCTCCACCAGCCACGAAACCCCAACCTCCTCCGTCCTCCACTCCATAGCACCCAATCCACCGCCGCCGAACTCCATCATGCCGGAGCCGGTACCCCAACGTCGTCGTCCAACGCAACCGCAACCGCAACGCCCTCAAGGACTTAGCAGCTGAAGCCGAGGTAGAGCTGCCTCCACGACGCCGATGCCGACGTGCGCTGTACCAGAACCACTCCGACCATGCCGTCTTGCGCCTCATCGCTGCCGCTCCACTGTCGCAACCGTCCACCGCACCCGAGCTGTTCCCGCTACGCCGTCGTTCGCCGCCTCGGATCTGCTTCCCCGCCGCCGACAGACGGCCACCGCACCACACTCAACAACTTGGCCATGGGTTCGTCCAAGGCTGCACCGTCCTCCACAACTTCTTGTTTCAATTCAAGGTCAGCACAAGAAGATCGTTGGAAAAACAGAAGGAGGACACAGCACTACCAGCAGAAAGAGGTACTCCTCTTCCCTTATTCGTGCAAACCTTACGTCTCTGCTCACACCGTATTCATCCCATGAAAGAAACTAGTTGAGCGCTTCTTACTGCATCTTCTTCGTGATACTAAATGCACAAGGTTTCCTCCCTTTACTATTTCACCTTTGCTAGAGGTCAGTAGCCCGTTTGGATTTCAATTCAGGGTCAGTCGAACCGCAATTAAAAGATGCAGCACCCGCTTAGGCGCGCGGAGCACCTAGTCCGCCTGTTCGCCGGGGAAGCGGCGCATTGGTGTCTATCATAGGGGTGTGGGGCGCAAGAGCTGCTTGCGCTCGATCTGGAGGTCGGTGGGGCTTGAATGGATTGCCGGGGGGCGGTGCCAAGCACGGCGGTGCGGTGAGGTCGAGGGGAGGGCACAGGCAGGGGACTGGGCCGGTGGTCGCTGCCGTTTCGAGGAAGATCTTCAACACTGACTGGTTGGAGGTAGATAAAGGCGATCTACCCATTCATTGTACATCGGACGGTGCATAAAAAATGGACCGACCTATTTGTTTTCAGTCGAATGTTATTTCCATAGAATCCTGTAGTAATTTAGTGTGCCATGCATGTTGTAGAGCTATCATATGTCTCCCGTCATTTATTTCTCACCGACATACTATCTGCTACCTTTACACTATACTAATTGTGCACACACTTCACCCAGACTCACACTATTGTTTTTTTATGCATGCATGGGTATTTCAGACTCTGACGCAATGTTGATGAATGCTGAAAGAAAAGACAGAAGTCGCTCTAGTGCAATTCAAAGATAAGCACTAAGCGTTTTAGCGCTCTAAAGGATGCAGTGTTAGCAGTTGGAGACAGTAAACATAGCTCTGCAGTTGATGATCTCAATTGCCACACACAACCATCCCAGGTGCTTGCTTTAACTTCGCGCTGTCAAATGTGGTTGCATGTTGCATATGGTGTCTAGCTTGTATTGCTTCCAATTTGGTTAAATTGCATCTTCTTACTTTACACATTATACCTTTGATAATGACATGCCTTCCTGTTTTTGATACATACTACATATGTCTATTAACCATGTTCGTACATGAAACTAATGCTCTTTTGTATCCCTCGTCAATCACTTATGATGAGACAGTCACCCGGGTGCGTTATTGTGAGATGCCATACTCGTTTAAAGAGTGCAGTGCCATCCTCCCCACATGATTCTCAAGAACAGCAACGCTAAATGAAGATAGTCAACGTAGCTCTCTAGTTGATGACCGCAATTCCCCCACACCACCATCACAGGTGCTTGCTCTAACTTTGCAGTGTGATATGTGGTTGCATGTTGCATACACTGTCTAGCTTGTAATGCTTCTAATTAGGGTAAATTGCATCTGCTTAGTTTACACATTATACCTGTGAATATGACATGCCTTCCTATTTTTGGTACACACTACATCTATGTGTTAGCCTTGTTCTTACATGAAACTACCTCTCTTCTATATCCTGCATCAATCACTTACGATGAGTCACCTTTATTCGTTGCATATTGCATATTATTTCTAGCCTGTTGCCATGTATTGCTTCTAATTTGGTCAAATACATTTGTTAGGGCACCCTTTTAATTTGGCAGAGTGATATTGGTTTCATCTTTCATATGGTTTCTAGCTTGCATTGATTCTAACAAGTTCAAGCACCTTGTGCTTAGTTTACACTTTATACATCATACCTGTCAATATGTCACGCCGTCCTGTTTTTCATACATATTCCATCCTCCTATCATGCGGCTGCCTTACATGAAAGTAGTGTTCGTCAGTATCATGCATCAATGAGTTCTGAAGAGCAAATTTTATTCCTTTTTCTTGTGGGTTTGATTTGACAAGGAAAAATCAAGAAAGAGGAAGGAAAAGAGTAAGGAAGGCGATGATGGTGGTCCTCTGCAGCAACGTAAATGGAGCATCTGTACCGATTCTCCTTGTACTGATAGTGCATTACAAGGTCCAAGTCTCCACTCCCCTACTCCACCATCCAAGGTGCTTGCTCTAACTTGGCAGTGTGATGTCTGGTTGCATGTTGCATATGGTGTCTAGCTTGTATTGCTCCTACTTAGTGTAAACTGCATTTGCTTAGCTTACACATGATACGTGTGAATATGACACGCTTTCCTGTTTTTGGTACATACTATATCTGTCTATCACACCATGTTCTTACATGAAACTACTCTTCTTGTGTATCCTACATCAGTCACTTATGATGGAACACCTTTAAGTTGGCAGTGTGATATTGGTTTGCGTCTTGAATATGATTTCTAGCATGTATTGCTTCTAGTTTGATGAACGCCACCTATGACGAGACAGTTTTAACTTGGCAGAGTGATATTGATTGCACCTTTCATATGGTGTCTAGTTTGCAGTGCTTCTAATTTGTTGAAGTGCCTTCTGCTTAGTTACCACATCATAAGTGTGAATATGTCAAGCCATCCATTTTTTTCGTACATATTCCATCCTCGTATCATGACTTTGCCTTTCATCAGAGTAGTGTTCGTCAGTATCATGCATCAATCAGTTCTGAAGAGAAAATTTTATTCCTTTTTCTTGTGGGTTTGACTTGACAAGGCAAAATCAAGAAAGAGGAAGGAAAAGAGGAAGGAAGGCGATGATGGTGGTCCTCTGCAGCAACGTAAACAGAGCATCTGTACCGATTCTCCTTGTACTAATAGTGCATTACAAGGTCCAAGTCTTCGCTCCCCTACTCCACCATCCAAGGTGCTTGCTCTAACTTGGCAGTGTGATATCTGGTTGCATGTTGCATATGGTTTCTAGCTTGTATTGCTCCTAATTAGTGTAAACTGCATCTGCTTAGCTTACACATGATACGTGTGAATATGACACGCTTTCCTGTTTTTGGTACATACTATATCTGTCTATCACACCATGTTCTTACATGAAACTACTCTTCTTGTGTATCCTGCATCAGCACTTATGATGGAACACTTTTAAGTTGGCAGTGTGATATTGGTTTGCATCTTGAATATGATTTCTAGCATGTATTGCTTCTAGTTTGATGAACGCCACCTATGACGAGACAGTTTTAACTTGGCAGAGTGATATAGATTCCACCTTTCATATGGTGTCTAGTTTGCAGTGCTTCTAATTTGTTGAAGTGCCTTCTGATTAGTTACCACATCATAGGTGTGAATATGTCAAGCCGTCCATTTTTTTCGTACATATTCCATCCTCGTATCATGACTTTGCCTTTCATCAGAATAGTGTTCGTCAGTATCATGCATGAATGAGTTCTGAAGAGCGAATTATATTCCTTTTTCTTGTCAGTTTGACCTCACAATGGAAAATCTATAAAGCTGAAGGAAAATGGCAAGGCATTGGATGATGGTGGTCCTTCCGAGCAACTGAAATGGAGGTTCTCTATAGATTCTACTCCGCCATCCTCCCAACAAGATTCGCAAGACAACACAAGGCTAGACAGTCAATGTAGCTGTGTAGATGATGAGCACATCTCCCCTACTCCACCATCAAAGGTGCTTGCTCTAACTTGGCACTATTATATGTGGTTGCATGTTGCGTATGATGTCTAGCTTGTATTGCTTCTAACTTTTTTGAATTGCATCTGCTTACTTTACACATAATGCCTGTGAATATGACACGTGTTCCTGTTTCTAGAACATCGTGTGCATGATGAGCACATCTCCCCTACTCCACCATCACAGGTGCTTGCTCTAACTTGGCACTATTATATGTGGTTGCATGTTGCGTATGATGTCTAGCTTGTATTGCTTCTAACTTTGTTGAATTGCATCTGCTTACTTTACACATAATGCCTGTGAATATGACACGTGTTCCTGTTTCTAGAACATACGTCTACATGATGAGCACATCTCCCCTACTCCACCATCACAGGTGCTTGGTCTAACTTGGAACTGTTATATGTGGTTGCGTTTTCCGTATGATGTCTAGTTTGTATTGCTTCTGATTACGTTGAATTGCATCTGCGTAGCTTACAACTTATACCTGCAACGATCACTTACCCATAAGACACATTTAACTTGGGACTGTGATGTAGGTTGCATCTTGCATTGTCTTCTAGCTTGTACTGCTTCTAACTTCTTGAAATGGCACTTACGACGAGACACTTTTTACCTGATAGAGTGATATTGGTTGCATGTTCATATGGTGCCTAGCTTTCATTTCTTCTAATTTTGTTGAAATGTCTTCCGCTTACTATTTTTTCATACATATTCCATCCTCCTACCGTACGTGTGAATATGAAACGTTGTCTTTTTTTGTATATATTCCATCCTCCTATCCTGCGCTTGCCTTACATCAAAGTAGTGTTCGTCCGTATCATGCATCAACCAGTTATGCAGAGCTAATTTTATTCATCTTCTTGTGGTTTTGACTTCATAAGGCAATATCAGAAAATAGGAAGGAAAAGAGTAAGCTAGGGGATGTTGGTGGTCCTCCGCAGCGACGCAAACAGAGACTCTCTAGATTTGCCACTGCTACTGCTATTGAAGTTGAAGTCCCAAGTCTACATGATGAGTTCATCTCCCGTACTCCACCATCGCAGGTGCTAGCTCTAAGTTGATAGTGTGATAATTGGTTTCATGTTGCATATGTTGTCTAGCCTATATTTCTTTTATTTTGATTAAATTGCCCCTGCTGAGTTCATACGTTATACATGTGCATATGACATGGCGTTCTGTGTCTAGAATACACTGCATCTATCTATCATACCATGTTCTTACATCAAAGTACTGCTATTGTGTATCCCGCATCAGTCACTCATGATTGGACACTTTTAACATGGCAGTTTGATAGTGGTTGCATCTTGCATTGATTTCTACGTTGTACTGCTTCTAATGTTTCGAATTGCCACTTATGACAAGACACTTTTAACTTGGCAGATTAATATTGGTTGCATCTTTCATATGGTGTCTAGCTTGCATTACTTCTATTTTCTTGAAAATCCTTCTGCTTAGTTTACACATCGTAGCTGTGAATATGTCATGCCGTCCTGTTTTTCTTACATATTCCATCCTCATACGGTTGTCTTACATCAAAGTATTGCTTGTCTGTATCATGCATCAATGAGTTCTGAAGAGCAATTTTATTCTTTTGTGTTGTGGGTACGGCTTGACATGGCAAAGTCAAAAAAGAGCAAGGAAAATAATATAGTAGGGAGTGGTGTTACTCGTCGGGTGAAACGGAAAAGGATCTGCCGTCCAGATTCTGCTGGTACTTATAGTGTAGTAGAAGGTCCAAGTCCACCGACTAAATCTACAAACACAGTATCACCTGCTCCACCAGCTGCAGCATCCGCTTCAACTATACCAGCATCTCAACGAGTTACTCATTCGTTTGCTCCGGAACTGGTCAGTTCCCAAGCTGCCTTCACACCTAACACTACTTCCGAAGCACTATTGACACAACAGGACTTGGCAAGATCAGATGAACCTCATGAGCATCAACACCAAGACGGTACCTGACCGAGTCAAGTTGCAGTTGCATGCTCCTTTATATGTACTCTCACAGTTTGATGTACACTAACACTTTCCATATTCGTTGTTGAACTAGCACCACGACGCAAGCGGAAACAGACATCAGGGATAATGCTTGACAGATTAACAAAATCTAAAGGAGGAAGAATGGAGATCCATTTTGAGGCAGGTTTAAAAAGGCCACGTGATGCTACAGAGTCAGCCAAGTTAGTATCAGAGGCAGCCGTTGCCGTTAGGTGTCATGCACGTATCCTCCCAACGTGGATCCAGTACAGGAATGAGAAAGACAATACCCAGTTTAACACCTTCCTTGACCATTTATCCGTAAGTAATGTTATTCATCGCAATTAGTAATATTGTATTGCTCTGTCCCATACTTTCTAGCTTCCTCCTAATAAGACTCACATTCTTTTTTCAACAGATGAGGTTCAAGTTGGATCCGAAAGATGATGCAACTAAACAAGCATGCACTCATGTTTTTCAGTCTGCTCTGCGACAGTATCGGTACCACCTTAGAAAATCTCACTTTGAAGGCAAGGCTAACAATGAAATCGCCCAAACATCCCCAGTGGAATATATTACAGATGAAGACTGGACAGCCCTTGTTAAACACTGGTCTGATCCAAAGTATCAGGTAGGCTATATGTATTGGATCAGACCACATATTGAACTTGTATTTATGTATGTGCCTTACAAGTGTATCTTCTTCTAGGCTAACTGTTTGAAGAACAAGACCAACCTTTCTAAAGTGAAATTCCAACAGACAACAGGATCTCGTAGCTATATTGCACACTGCGAGGCTCTTGTAAATAGCTGCTACTTCCTTCTTTTTTCTGTGCCATATTATCGTATCTATATTGACTTGTTCCAAATACAGAGGAAAGCTTGTGCGGACCAAAAAGAACCTGAACCGAATGTAGTGCAAATCTTCAAGGATTGCCACACCAGCAAGATGAAGGGCATGAGCACACCAATTCAAGCCATTGTTGTAAGTCCTTATTCCTCCTGCCTTTGAATTGATTGGCACTGTGATGTGTTCATTTAACTACTTGGTTTGCAGCCAATTTCAGTTACTATGTTCACTTTTATACACAGCCGTCTCAACGTATCATTTCACCTTACATGGTTTAAAAGAGATGAAGGATATTCTTTTGGTCTTGATCTGTATTCTAATTGTTATGTTCACGTGCGCACACAATGATAAAATAGCATGTTTGTTTTATATCTGTTTGCCCATGATATGAATGATGTCATACTATGTTCATCCTACTTTAAACCATGTCTCTTTATCCTTAGATGTCAACGAATGTGAGGAAATAGACAATACAGTAGGCATGCTAGATGGACATATGTTCCGAAAGTGATTTTATTATGTAGTTGGCACTACAATACATGCTAATGTATTACAGTAGTTCACCAAAATAAGTTTGTATAAACGTGTAACCTACTTTGTTTGTTTTTTTCTCATTAGTAACTTATCTGGTACACTAATCTACAAGTTCTAACTTTCAGGAAGCTACGGAAAAATGATTGAACAGCCACAACCACCTGAAGGTGACGAGGCTACCACAGGCACAATGTCACCTCTTGCTGCAGTGCGTCAGTATCTCTCCACTAACAGTGCAAAAAGCACCTTCCTGCGTAATTCTGGGTTGGTTGTCAAGGTAACCTCGTCCAAATCGCCTACTGAACAAAATCTTCCTGCTAGGCAGAGTGATATATCTGTGCTCCAGACACAAGTCCAATCCCTAACGGACGTCATTTTAAAAACAAGAATAGTGGTTGAAAAATGTTGTCAAGATATGAATGGTTTTGAAACCAGACTATCAGACATTCGCTTCGCTGTTCAAGACCAATGGCGGAAAAAAGGAGAAGATCGTGCTGCTCCATCAGATTCTACAGCCTGAAACATTAGCACTCAGGTCAAATGATCTGTGCTTCTATACATCTGATGGTGCTTTTATCTGCAAGGATTGTAAACTTTATGCCAACAGGTCTTTTGTTGTGATACAACATTTATGATGCTGCCAAAGGCTGCAATAATTACGACGCTATTTTTGTATAGTGTAGGTTTATCTTAGTAATGTATTCGGCCGAAAGCTTCGTAGGAGCCCAACATGCCAACATTCGCCGGGCCCATTCCAATTGGGCTAAAAACGATTATGGGCCGAAATTTGCATGTAGCCCACTAAAAATATCTGGGCCTAAATCAGCATAAGATTTCATATTTTTCTGGTAGGCCTGTGCCCATGGTGGGCCTTTAACAGGCCTAAACATAATTTGGTCCCTCAGTAACAATAGGCCGTTTACAGGTGTAAATATCTTGAGCCCATAAAAAACATGGGCCTTTGAAAGACCGAAAGTGAGATTGAGCCCATTTACGATGCAGATCTTTCACAGGCCGAAATTCGGACGGGCCGCAAATGCGCCGACCTAATACACGGGCCTTTAACAGGCCGGAAGTTCGGTCGGGCTAGATTATCGTCATTTTTATATGGGCCGTTAGTGGGCCCGATGTGATGTTGGGCCACATATGGCCCATGGATTTCGTCCGACGTTAACAGGCAAAAAATCACAACAGGCCGAAAGTGGCCCAAATCTATAGTGGGCCTCTAACAGGCCGAATGTCAGACATGGCCGAATATGACCCAAATCCTTCACGGTCATTTATGGGCCGAAAGTTTCAATGGCCTATAAATGGGTCCAAATGAAGAAGGACCTTTAACAGGCCGAAAATACACCGGGCCGTAATTCGGCCCATATATTTAGCGGACTGTTAACGGGCCAGAAGTGACCATGGGCCGCGATGATGACAAGTTTAGGACAGGCCGTTGACGGGCCGATTTGACACTAGCCGTACGGGCCTTAACTGAGAATGTTGGGCCTTTAGCTGGGCCGGCCCATTATGGTCCGCAAAATCTCGCGGGCCTTTAGCTGGGCTGGCCCATTATGGCCCACAAAATCTCGTGGGCCTTTAGCTGCGCCGGCCCATTATGATACGCAAAATCTCGTGGACCTTTTGCTGGGCTGGCCCATTATGGACCGCAAAATCTTATGGGCCTTTAGTTGGGCCAGCCCATTTAAACTTTATGGGCCACTTTTGGGCCGGTCCACGTGTCAGCATATCATAGGCGCATCTCGCCCATTGGATGAGTGACACCTGTGCCAATGTGGAGCTGACACGTGTTTTCGTCAGCCAATCAGAATTTTACACGTGGAAAATCCCCATTGGTCAGGGCTGTTAACGGGTTACCGGATCCAAAACCGGACCCGATAGCTTAACGGCGTTCCGTTACGGTGGATGCCACGTGTTGGTCACCCTTGACGAAAGCACTTCTGTGACGCGCGATTTATCGTCATGGAAGTGGACACTTCCGTGATGATAATTTCGGTAATGTCATGGAACACTTCTACGACAGCACAGGTATGACTATCTTCATTCAGTCATAAATTTGTCATGGATGTACATGCATGATAGAAAACGTGACCTACTGTGACAAACACGTATCATCACGGAAGTGTATTTTTTTGTAGTGCAAACTCACCCGGAATCATTCCGATGTCCAAACATAGCCTTCCAATATATCAATCTTTATGTCTCGACCATTTCGAGACTCCTCGTCATGTCCGTGATCACATCCGGGACAACGAACAACCTTCGGTACATCAAAACACATAAACTCATAATACCAATCGTCATCAAACATTAAGCGTATGGAACCTACGGGTTCGAGAACTATGTAGACATGACCGAGACTCATCTCCGGTCAATAACCAATAGCGGAACCTAGATGCTGATATTGGTTCCTACATATTCTTCGAAGATATTTATCGGTCAAACCGCATAACAATATACATTGTTCCCTTTTTCATCGGTATGTTACTTGCCCGAGATTCGATCGTCGGTATCTCAATACCTAGTTCAATCTCATTACTGTCAAGTCTCTTTACTCGTTCTGTAATGCATCATCCCGTAACTAACTCATTAGTCACATTGCTTGCAAGGCTTATAGTGATGTGCATTAACGAGAGGGCCCAGAGATACCTCTCCGACAATCGGAGTGACAAATCCTAATCTCGATCTATGCCAACTCAACAAACACCATCGGAGACACTTGTAGAGCATCTTTATAATCACCCAGTTACGTTGTGACGTTTGATAGCACACTAAGTGTTCCTCCGGTATTCGGGAGTTGCATAATCTCATAGTCATAGGAACTTATATAAGTTATGAAGAAAGCAATAGCAACAAACTAAACGATCATCCTGCTAAGCTAACGGATGGGTCAAGTAAATCACATCATTATCTAATGATGTGATCCCATTCATCAAATGATAACTCTTGTCCATGGCTAGGAAACTTAACCATCTTTGATCAACGAGCTAGTCAAGTAGAGGCATACTAGTGACACTATGTTTGTCTATGTATTCACACATGTACTAAGTTTCCGGTTAATACAATTCTAGCATGAATAATAAACATTTATCATGATATAAGGAAATATAAATAACAACTTTATTATTGACCCTAGGGCATATTTCCTTCAATATTCAGTACATTGTGCACATAAACAAAATGGTGTGATTAGATCTCTTCCCAAAGAGAGTCAAAATTGCATAGCCACTATTGCAGAATTGTGATGAGCCAAACTTTTGTTGGTTGTAACATGAAGTCTCACACACCGCATATTTAGTCTAAATGAGATCAAACGCATATAGCGCATACCCTTGCAGTTTGTACATGGAAATCAGTGAAGTACTTCCCATCTGCAGTAATTCGGTTGCATACCGATATCACCACCCAAGTGTACATCAAGGGCCTTCACATATATTTGGGATCTATGCGAGTAATAACTGTTGTATGATTGTTAATCCGTCACATAACTTAACCCTAGTGAGGGAGTTATTTGCAGCCCGTGCACTGATTACTTTTGCAATAAGGACATTTTCTAGCATTAGGGGGAGAAATGTACCACAAAGAATGCCAGGGGATGCATAAGAAATGTCGTAGACATTCCACATACTTAAGAATCTGAACTAGAGGTTCAGGTTATGTGAAAATTTCAAGATATTGCAAATAATATGCCATATACATTTACTTATGACAAAGGTGTCACTGAAGTCTAGTACCAGAATGAGTGGAGGTACCTAATGAAGGAAATATGCCCTAGAGGCAATAATAAAGTTGTTATTTATATTTCCTTATATCATGATAAATGTTTATTATTCATGCTAGAATTGTATTTACCGAAACTTGATACATGTGTGAATACATAGACAAAACAAAGTGTCCCTAGTATGCCTCTACTTGACTAGCTCGTTACTCAAAGATGGTTAAGTTTCCTGACCATAGACATGTGTTGTCATTTGATGAACGGGGTCACATCATTAGGAGAATGATGTGATGGACAAGACCCATCCGTTAGCTTAGCATAATGATCATTAATTTTTATTGCTATTGCTTTCTTCATGACTTATACATATTCCTTTGACTATGAGATTATGCAACTCCCGAGTACCGGAGGAATACCTTGTGTGCTATCAAACGTCACAACGTAACTAGGTGATCATAAAGATGCTCTACAGGTATCTCCGAAGGTGTTTGTTTGGTTGGCATAGATTGAGATTAGGATTTGTTACTCCGAGTATCGGAGAGGTATCTTTGGGCCCTCTCGGTAATGCACATCATGATAAGCCTTGCAAGCAATGTGACTAATGAGTTAGTTACGGGATGATGCATTATGGAACGAGTAAAGAGACTTGTCGGTAACGTGATTGAACTAGGTATGAGGATACCAACGATCGAATCTCGGGCAAGTAACATACCGATGACAAAGGGAATAACGTAAGTCGTCATTGTGGTTTGACCGATAAAAGATCTTCGTAGAATATGTAGGAACCAATATGAGCATCCAGGTTCCGCTGTTGGTTATTGATCATAGATGTGTCTCGGTCATGTCTACATAGTTCGCGTACCCGTAGAGTCCGCACGCTTAACATTCGATGACGATTTATATTATGAGTTATGTGTTTTGGTGGCCGAAGATTGTTCGGAGTCCCGGATAAGATCACGAACATGACGAGGAGTCTCGAAATGGTCGAGAGGTAAAGATTGATATATTGGATGTGTTGGGGAACGTAGTAATTTCAAAAAAAATCCTACGCACACGCAAGATCATGGTGATGCATAGCAACAAGAGGAGAGAGTGTTGTCCACTTACCCTCGTACATCATACGTCTTCACGATCCGACCGATCCTAGTACCAAAAGTACGCCACCTCCGCGATCTGCACATGTTCAGCTCGGTGACGTCCCACGAACTCTCGATCCAGCTGAGTGTCGAGGGAGAGCTTCGTCAGCACGACGGTGTGATGACGGTGATGATGAAAAGCTACCGGCGCAGGGCTTCGCCTAAGCACTGCAACGATATGACCGAGGTGGATTATGGTGGAGGGGGCACCGCACACGGCTAAGAGATCAATGATGAACTTATGTGTCCTAGGGTGCCCCCCTGCCCCTGTATATAAAGGAGCAAGGGGGGAGGCCGGCCGGCCCTTGGGGCGCGCCAAGGAGGGGAGGAGTCCTCCTCTTAGTAGGAGTAGGACTCCCCCTTTCCTAGTCCAACTAGGAGGAAGGGGGAAGAAGGAAGGGAGAGGAAGAGGAGAAGGAAAGGGGGGCGCGCCCCCCTCCCTAGTCCAATTTGGACTCCCTATAGGGAGGGCGCGCGGCTGCCCCTGGTGGGCTGCCTCCCCTCTTCCCTATGGCCCATGTAGGCCCAACTTTCCCCCGGGGGGTGGGAGGTTCCGTTAACCCTCCGGCACTCCAGTTTTCTCCGAAACCAGCCGGAACACTTCCGGTGTCCGAATATAGTCGTCCAATATATCAATCTTTATGTCTCGATCATTTCAAGTCTCCTCGTTATGTCGGTGATCATATCTGGGACTCCGAACTACCTTCGGTACATCAAAATACATAAACTCATAATACCGATCGTCATCGAACGTTAAGCGTGCGGACCCTACGGGTTCAAGAACTATGTAGACATGACCGAGACACATCTCCGGTTAATAACCAATAGCGAAACCTGGATGTTCATATTGGCTCCCATGTATTCTACGAAGATATTTATCGGTCAGACCGCATAACAACATACGTTGTTCCCTTTGTCATTGGTATGTTACTTGCCCGAGATTTGATCCTCGCTATCTCACTACCTAGTTCAATCTCGTTACCGGCAAGTCTCTTTAATCGTTCCGTAATGCATCATCCCATAACTAACTCATTAGTCACATTGCTTGCAAGGCTTATAGTGATGTGCATTACCGAGAGGGCCCAGAGATACCTCTCCGATAATCGGAGTGACAAATCCTAATCTCGATCTATGCCAACTCAACAAGTACCATCAGAGACACCTATAGAGCACCTTTATAATCAACGAGTTACGTTGTGACGTGTGATAACACACTAAGTGTTCCTCCGGTATTCGGGAGTTGCATAATCTCATAGTCATAGGAACATGTATAAGTCATGAAGAAAGCAATAGCAACATACTAAACGGTCAAGTGCTAAGCTAACATAATGGGTCAAGTCAATCACATCATTCTCTAATGATGTGATCCTTTTAATCAAATGACAACTCATGTCTATGGCTAGGAAACTTAACCATCTTTGATTCGACGAGCTAGTCAAGTAGAGGCATACTAGTGACACTCTGTTTGTCTATGTATTCACACATGTACTAAGTTTCTGGTTAATACAATTCTAGTATGAATAATAAACATTTATCATGATATAAGGAAATATAAATAACAACTTTATTATTGCCTCTAGGGCATATTTCCTTCAGTCTCCCACTTACACTAGAGTCAATAATCTAGATTACACAGTAATGATTCTAACACCCATGGAGTCTTGGTGCTGATCATGTTTTGCTCGTGGGAGAGGCTTAGTCAACGGGTCTGCAACATTCAGATCCGTATGTATCTTGCAAATATCTATGTCTCCCTCCTTCACTTGATCGCGGATGGAATTGAAGCGTCTCTTGATGTGCTTGGTTCTCTTGTGAAATCTGGATTCCTTTTCCAAGACAATTGCACCAGTATCGTCACAAAAGATTTTCATTGGACCCGATGCACTAGGTATGACACCTAGATCGGATATGAACTCCTTCATACAGACTCCTTCATTTGCTGCTTACGAAGCATCTATGTACTCCGCTTCACACGTAGATCCCGCCACGACGCTTTGCTTAGAACTGCACCAACTGGCTGCTCCACCGTTCAATATAAATACGTATCCGGTTTGTGACTTAGAGTCATTCGGATCAGTGTCAAAGCTTGCATCGACGTAACCATTTACGACGAGCTCTTTGTCACCTCCATAAACGAGAAACATATCCTTAGCCCTTTTCAGTTATTTCAGGATGTTCTTGACTGCTGTCCAGTGATCCACTCCTGGATTACTTTGGTACCTCCCTGCTAAACTAATAGCAAGGCACACATCAGGTCTGGTACACATCATTGCATACATGATAGAACCTATGGCCGAAGCATAGGGAATGACTTTCATTTTCTCTCTATCTTCTGCAGTGGTCGGGTATTGAGTCTGACTCAACTTCACACCTTGTAACACAGGCAAGAACCCTTTCTTTGCTTGATCCATTTTGAACTTTTTCAAAACTTTGTCAAGGTATGTACTCTGTGAAAGTCCAATTAAGCGTCTTGATCTATCTCTATAGATCTTAATGCCCAATATATAAGCAGCTTCACCGAGGTCTTTCATTGGAAAACTCTTATTCAAGTATCCTTTTATGCTATCCAGAAATTCTATATCATTTCCAATCAACAATATGTCATCCACATATAATATTAGAAATGCTATAGAGCTCCCACTCACTTTCTTGTAAATACAGGCTTCTCCAAAAGTCTGTATAAAACCATATGCTTTGATATCACTATCAAAACGTTTATTCCAACTCCGAGATGCTTGCACCAGTCCATAAATGGATCGCTGGAGCTTGCACACTTTGTTAGCATCCTTTGGATCGATAAAACCTTCAGGTTGCATCATATACAACTCTTCTTCCAGAAATCCATTCAGGAATGTAGTCTTTACATCCATTTGCCAAATTTCATAATCATAAAATGTAGCAATTGCTAACATGATTCAGACGGACTTAAGCAATGCTACGGGTGAGAATATCTCATCATAGTCAATTCCTTGCACTTGTCGAAAACCTTTCGCAACAAGTCGAGCTTTGTAGACAGTAACATTACCATCAGCGTCAGTCTTCTTCTTGAAGATCCATTTATTCTCGATGGCTTGCCGATCATTGGGCAAGTCAACCAAAGTCCACACTTTGTTCTCATACATGGATCCCATCTCAGATTTCATGGCCTCAAGCCATTTCGCAGAATCTGGGCTCATCATCGCTTCCTCATAGTTCGTAGGTTCATCATGGTCAAGTAACATGACCTCCAGAACAGGATTACCGTACCACTCTGGTGCGGATCTTACTCTGGTTGACCTACGAGGTTCGGTAGTAACTTGATCTGAAGTTACATGATCATCATCATTAGCTTGCTCACTAATTGGTATAGGAGTCATAGGAACAGATTTCTGGGATGAACTACTTTCCAATAAGGGAGCAGGTACAATTACCTAATTAAGTTCTACTTTCCTCCCACTCACTTCTTTTGAGAGAAACTCCTTCTCTAGAAAGGATCCATTCTTAGCAACGAATGTCTTGCCTTCGGATATGTGATAGAAGGTGTACCCAACAGTCTCCTTTGGGTATCCTATGAAGACACATTTCTCCGAGTTGGGTTCGAGCTTATCAGGTTGAAGTTTTTTCACAGAAGCATTGCAGCCCCAAATTTTAAGAAACGACAACTTAGGTTTCTTGCCAAACCACAGTTCATAAGGTGTCGTCTCAACGGATTTAGATGGTGCCCTATTTAACGTGAATGCAGCCGTCTCTAAAGCATAACCCCAAAATGATAGCGGTAAATCAGTAAGAGACATCATAGATCGCACCATATCTAGTAAAGTACGATTACGACGTTCGGACACACCATTACGTTGTGGTGTTCCGGGTGGCGTGAGTTGCGAAACTATTCCACATTGTTTCAAATGAAGACCAAACTCGTAACTCAAATGTTCTCCTCCACGATCAGATCGTAGAAACTTTATTTTCTTGTTACGATGATTTTAAACTTCACTCTGAAATTCTTTGAACTTTTCAAATGTTTCAGACTTATGTTTCATCAAGTAGATATACCCATATCTGCTCAAATCATCTGTGAAGGTGAGAAAATAATGAAACCCGCCGCGAGCCTTGATATTCATCAGACCACATACATCAGTATGTATGATTTCCAACAAATCTGTTGCTCGCTCCATTGTTCCGGAGAACGGAGTTTTAGTCATCTTGCCCATGAGGCATGGTTCGCAAGTACCAAGTGATTCCAAAAGTCCATCAGAATCGAGTTTCTTCATGCGCTTTACACCAATATGACCCAAATGGCAGTGCCACAAAAAGTTGCACTATCATTATCAACTCTGCATCTTTTGGCTTCCATTATGAATATGTGTATCACTACTATCGAGATTCAATAAAAATAGACCACTCTTCAAGGGTGCATGACCATAAAAGATATTACTCTTATAAATAGAACAACCGTTATTCTCTGATTTAAATGAATAACCGTCTCGCATCAAACAAGATCCAGATAAAATGTTCATGCTCAACGCTGGCACCAAATAACAATTATTCAGGTCTAAAACTAATCTCGAAGGTGGATGTAGAGGTAGCGTGCCGACTGCGATCACATCGACTTTGGAACCATTTCCCACGCGCATCGTCACCTCCTCCTTAGCCAATCTTCGCTTAATCCGTAGTCCCTGTTTCGAGTTGCAAATATTAGCAACAGAACCAATATCAAATACCCAGGTACTACTGCGAGCATTTGTAAGGTACACATCAATAACATGTATATCACATATGTAACATCCCAAATTTTCAATTTGGAATGTTATACATTAGATCATCATTGCATAGCATATTTTATTGCATTTTGGCGAAATCCTCGAAAATCCTAAGCAACTCAAGCACCCTCGGAGAGAGTTGGGGATTTTTTGCGGTTTTCATATTTGATTTTTATCAAATGATGAAACGAGGATTTTTGGTTTTAATTATTTTTCTCTCCAAAAAATATTTCGTATTAAAATAAATGAGAGGAGAAAACATGACTTCTCCAAAATAATTGAAATATTGGAGGAAAAATATTAAATTCAAATATTTGATTTTATTTGCAATTTTAATTGCATTAAAAAAATTGCACATTTTCAAAACTGCATTTTTGGGCCAAGAAAATGTTCATCTCGTTCTAATTATTTTAATTAGACGATGAAATTTTGGTTTGGCATTTTTGGATTTTTATTTATTTTTCTATGATTTTTTTAGGTTTGGCGAAATTATTAAAAAAAACGCGCGAGCGCCGACTGGGCCGAAGCCCAACCGCGCGGCCCAGCCCGCCGCCCGAGCCGTCCTCGACCTGGAGACCGCCGCCGCCCGAGTCCCGCTCGTCGCCGCCGCGCCTTGCCCCTCCCCCAAGGCAGCACCCCCCTCATATATACTCCCCACCCCGCCGCCGCCCTCACCTCACCCCGCCCCGTCCCGACGCCGCCGGAGCCCTGACGCCCGAAGCCGCCGCGCGAGGAGCCGCCGCCCGGAGCGCCGTACGCCGCCGCCTGTCGCCCCTTCGTCAACCCCGCCGCCTCCCGTCGCCTCCCCGCACCCCGCCGCACCCAAAGACCCAGCCGGAGCCCCGTCCCGCCCGCTGGAATACCTCGCCGGGGGTATAGCCGAGCTGCCGCCACCGTGCTGGGTTTTTTACAAAAAAGCCGTTCGTTTTTTTTCAAAACCCTAGATTTTTTTAAATAGATCGGTTTATTTTTTTTCGGTTTAGTTAGTTAGTGAACGTTCACCGATCCGTTCGTTTTAACGAACGTGTTCGCTGGTTAGTCGCAGTTAACGAACGTCCGTTCATTTAACTGTTCGTCAGTTTTCTTTTTCGTCGGATTTTCCGCGATTATTCTAGATCGCGATTTCTGATCAGATTTTCGTTCTGGTATATCTTTTAGCTCGTTTATCAGAATCAGGTGATTCAAGCGCCTAGAGTTTCGTCTCGAAATTCTCTTTCCGTTTAACCTATTGAAACGAGTTTTTGCTACTGTAAAAAATTTGACTTAGATCCAGATTAGTAAATGAAGCTTGTTTCTTCCGCCATTTGACTTTCGTTGCTTCGTTTGATTCGATTCTATTTGCAAACCGGAGTTCTTAAGTTGAACTTTCTGGTTAGATCTTTATTTGAGTTTTACCTGTGCATTAGATGAGTGCTTATTGTTTGCTTGTTTGTTTGCGATACAGTACGCGGAGTGCGCCGCTTGCTACTTTGAATCTCTAGGTTTCACGGATCATCAGCAAGGCAAGTAACAATTTGATCATACTTCTTTTACTACCCAGTTTTATTGCATTAGACCAATCCTCAAACATTGCATGATTAGGATCTAATTAAATTGTGGGTATTGGGAAGTAGTTGAGGTAGTACCTATTACCTGTTTATTATCAAACCCTTGGGAGTTACTTCTACGTTTGCTTATATTGCTATGCTATGCTAGTAGACGTGGATTGGGTTTGAGTGTTACCATGATAGATGTGAGATTGTTAATTAATGGTTAACCTTAAGGTGGCAACTAAAACTCACATCTGGGTGGATTGAGGTACCTGGGTATTCCAGGATTGCCTGTTTTTCTTTTGGACCGCCACCCAGGTTCAAAGGGATCATGAGATTATTCATGCTAGAAACTTCCGTGTGCAGCCACAAGCTATTATGGGCTCTAGCATAGTTGACTAAGTTGTGTGAACTCTTACAGTGGTAGACTAGCGGATGTAGGGGAAAGTAGGTGTAACGGTCTACCCGTTCGTAAGGTGCAAACACTTCTGAAAGACTATGTCTCAGTCATCCGTTTCTCAAACATCATGTAGTGCGAGAATCAAGCGGAGGCGATCGAGTCTTGTGGGGAAAAGTGCGCAAACCTCTGCAGAGTGTATACACTAATCATGGTTAGCCGTGTCCCCGGTTATGGACATCTTGAGTATCTAGTTCTTGGATTATCATGTGAATCTCATCATGTTACTTTAATTAATTTTGTTGGGTTTGATGATGATACTTAATTGGGATTGAGAATGCTGTCAACCATTCTCAATGTTTAACAACCACCATGATAGTTAAATAGAATTTATTCCTTTGCAGTAGGGAAAAATTGGCTTTTCGCAAAACTGTAACCATAGAGCCTTCTACCAGCCATATATGCATGTAGTATAGCATTATTATGTTCATTACTCTCTATGTGTTACATTGCCAGCATATTCCATGTGCTGACCCGTTTTCGGGCTGCAACGTTTCATGTTGCAGACTTTTCAGACGACGAGTAAGGTGCCTTAGGTCGTGGTCTTATACTCAGTGATGCCGTTGGAGTTGATGGACTCACTTATCTTCCAAGTCTTCCGCTATTATCGTTTTAGATGGCCTTAAGCCATATTTGTCATACTTATTTCTCTCTTGAGATACTCGATGTAATAAGTGTGTGATTGCTACTCTGTTATAAATCCTCCAAGTACTGTGCATGTCAGCATTACTGATCCAGGGATGACACTTGTGCACGGTAGATCAGACTATTTGAGGTCTGGTCGCTACAAAGGTGGTATCAGAGCACACGCTGACTGTAGGACACGACCACTAAGCTTAAACCCTAGAACACTACTCTCTTCTCATTTCTGACTCCTCTCCACTTTCTACTCTTTTAGGAATGGCGGATGCAAGGAACAAGTTCATGCAACCGGATAAAGATACACCTTTTGGACGACACTTGAAGGAAGTCAATAAGTACCTGAACATCGGAATACCAAGCTTCACCGGGACTTACAAAGCCACACTACCCAAAGAGGAGCGCTGGAAGATTCAAGTTCAAGTTCCAGGAAGGACGTTTACGCCAGTCACTGAGCCTATAGAGTTTTCCTTTGATGCACCAACCTGGAGTTTAGGGAAGAGCATGGCAGCCCACATCTCTATGGGACGCATTGGAGAAGTCTACCACAGGGAGCTTAAGGATACTATTTATCAGATTTGTGGATGCCGATATGAGCAATGGGAGATGATCAGCACCAAGAAGGATGGATCAATTGCAGCTTTCATCCAGGAGCAAAACCAACACATTCGTCGCCAGGAGAACCAGATGTGCGCAGACATAATAGATCTGAAGAAGGCATTGACCAAGATCACGGAGTTGGAGGAAGAACTCAAGCCTACGCGCGATGGATATGAGGAGGAGATCGCCACGTTGTTGGAGAAGAATGACGACCTGATAAAGAAGATCGGAGTATTCATGGGAGACCCAGCACCAGGAGGAGAAGATAACGATTTTACTTGCCCGGATAACTACATCATCATCGACGACACCGACTCGGACCCCAGTGAAGATGACTTTGTTGATGAAGCTGGAGCAGATATCATGGAGTCTTCGACCGATTAAAATTTCTAGTAGACCCCCATAATCAGTAGTAGTATTTCCCCCATGTATATAGTATAGTCCGAGCACTTTTTAACGATAGTTAGATCGATTGTATGCCTTGTTTGATTGAGTGATATTGTTTGTGTTTGTCTCATGTGCATATGGGTAGTGTTTTCCCTCTAGACCTCATTCTATTCTAAATTCTCATCTTTTCTAAACCTATCAGATGCCTCCGAGACGCGACACCGGATTTGTTTTCCCACCGGAGATCACTCAGTTGATTCAGCAACAGAATGCCCTGATGCAAGTATTAGTACAGAACCAAGGAAACAACAACAACAACGACAACAACCCACCACCACCACCTGTTGATCACTTAGCCCGTTTCTTGAGGCTAAATTCACTGGTGTTTTCCAGCAGCACCGAGCCGATTGTTGCAGATGATTGGCTCCGCAAAGTTGGAAGGGAGTTGACCACTGCAGGATGCACAGATGCGGAGAGAGTGCGATTTGCCGCACATCAGCTTGATGGACCCGCAGCATCATGGTGGGAGAATTACACAGCCACACACCCTACTGACACTGTCACATGGGACCAGTTTCAGCAAGCTTTCCGTACTGCCCATGTTTCAGCAGGAGCTATGGCCATGAAGAAGTGTGAGTTTCGCAACCTACGCCAAGGAGGACGCACCGTAGGCCAGTATGTGGAGGACTTTAGTAAGCTAGCACGTTATGCTCCAGATGACGTTGCTACAGATGCAGCCAAGCAGGAGAAGTTTCTGGAAGGACTGAATGATGAGCTGAGCATGCAGTTGATGGTAGCAACCTTCAACAACTACCAGGAGTTGGTAGATAGAGCTCTCATGATTGAAGGGAAGCAACAGCAGATTGAAAACCGTAAGAGGAAGTATGGACAAGGGAAGTACAATTCTGGAGCTCAGCAGAAGCCACGTTTTACCCCAAAATCGGGAGGACAGTTTCAGCATACCCATGGAGGAGGTAGTTCGCACAACCATAATGGCCCCAAGAATGGTAATGGGAATGGAGGAAGCAACGGCCAGAACCGTACCAACCCTTCAACCCCAGCTAAGAGAGACCTGAGCCAAGTCACTTGCTTTAAGTGCCAGAAGACTGGACATTATGCCAATGAATGTCCTGAAGCCCAGAATGGAAATGGCAATGGAAGCTCTGGGAAGAAGCCGAACCCTTTCAACAAAGGACATGTGAACCACGTTAGCGTGGAGGAAGTTGAAGCTCAGCCAGATGCAGTAATAGGTAAGTTTTTGGTTAAGTCATTTATTGCACTTGTTCTTTTTGATACTGGTGCATCGCATTCATACATATCAAGGGGATTTGTGGATAAGTTTAAGTTGCCCACCAAAGTTCTCAAAACACCTATGTTAGTAACCTCGCCAGGAGCAGAGTATATGGCAAGCCAAGGATGTTTTCAGATGCCATTGGCCATAGGTAGGCATGTTTTCCCCTCAGACCTAATAGTTTTGGAGTCGGAAGGATTGCATGTGATATTAGGCATGGATTGGTTATCGATGTATGGGGGAAACATCGATTGCACCAGTAAGACGATTATGCTTACCACCCCAGAAGGGAGAAGGATTAAGTATGTATCCCGGCATGTGCCGAAGAGGACTCAAGTAAATTCCTTATCAGGAGTTGTACAGGAAGAAGTACCAGTGGTGAAGGATTACCCGGATGTATTTCAAGAAGAGTTGCCAAGCATGCCACCAGATAGAGACATAGAGTTTTTGATTGAACTTTTGCCAGGCACAGGGCCGATCTCTAAGAGACCGTACAGGATGCCCGCTAAGGATTTGGAAGAAATTAAGAAGCAGATTAAGGAGTTACTGGATAAATGCTATATTCGCCCAAGTTCTTCACCTTGGGGATCACCCGTACTTCTAGTGGAGAAGAAAGATGGATCGTTGAGGATGGTTGTTGATTATCGAGGATTGAATGAAGTGACCATCAAAAATAAGTACCCACTTCCGATGATCAATGATTTGTTTGACCGATTACAAGGAGCTAAGGTATTTTCCAAGATCGATCTACGATCAGGATACCATCAATTAAAGATTCGAGAGCAGGATATACCTAAGACGGCTTTTACCACCAGGTATGGGCTATATGAGTATACCGTTATGTCATTTGGTCTGACTAACGCACCTGCCTATTTCATGAACCTGATGAACAAAGTGTTTATGGAGTTTTTGGATAAGTTCGTCGTAGTGTTCATTGATGACATTTTAGTCTACTCCAAGAATGAAGAGGAGCATAAGGAACACTTGCGTTTGGTACTTGAGAAGCTCAGAGAACATCAGTTATACGTCAAGTTCAGCAAATGTGAGTTTTGGTTGAAGGAAGTTGGATTCCTCGGACATGTTATATCTGGAGAAGGAATAGTAGTAGACCCCACCAAAGTCGACACTGTGACAAACTGGGAATCACCCGCATCAGTTGGAGAGATCCGGAGTTTTCTTGGACTTGCAGGATACTACCGGAGGTTCATTGAGAATTTCTCAAGGATTGCTAAGCCCATGACAGAGTTGTTAAAGAAGGACATCAAATTCAATTGGACTGAGGAATGTGAAGCTAGTTTCCAAGAGTTGAAGAAACGTTTGGTTACATCACCAGTGTTGATTCTACCAGATCAACGCAAAGATTATGAAGTGTATTGTGACGCTTCACGTCGAGGACTTGGAGCCGTACTTATGCAGGAGGGAAGAGTTGTTTCATATGCCTCATGGCAACTTAAACCCCATGAGAAGAATTATGCCACCCATGATTTGGAGTTAGCAGCCGTAGTACATGCGTTGAAGACATGGAGACATTTTCTCATTGGAAATCACTGTGAGGTGTACACAGATCACAAGAGTTTGAAGTACATTTTCACGCAGAAGGAGTTGAATCTCAGGCAAAGGAGATAGTTGGAGCTCATTAAGGATTATGATATGAGATTGCATTATCACCCAGGGAAGGCTAACGTAGTAGCTGATGCGTTGAGCCGCAAGAGCCATGTTAACACCCTCATGACCGGAGAGTTACCGAAATTATTAGGCGAGGATCTTCGCGAGCTATGTTTGGAGATAGTTCCAAGAGGCTATTTAGCAACGTTGGAGATTCAGTCTACCCTGATGGAAAAGATCAGAGAAGCTCAGAAGACAGACAAGGAGATTGACGAGATAAAGGAAAGGATGAGCAAAGGAAAAGCCAAGGGATTTCGTGAGGATGAGCACGATACCTTATGGTTTGAGGACCGCGTTTATGTGCCCAGTGATCCGGAGATCAGGAAGTTGATCTTGCAAGAGGCCCATGATTCACCGTATTCGATTCACCCAGGAAATACCAAGATGTATTTGGATTTGAAGGATACTTTCTGGTGGACCAGAATGAAGAAAGATATTGCAGAGTATGTAGCAGTTTGTGATGTATGTCAGAGAGTGAAGGCAGAGCATCAGAAGCCAGCAGGATTGCTACAGCCATTGCCGATACCCGAATGGAAATGGGATAAACTAGGCATGGATTTTATCACGGGATTGCCCAGGACTCGTTCAGGCTATGACTCGATATGGGTTGTAGTCGATCGTTTGACGAAAGTAGCTCATTTCATCCTAGTGAAGACCACTTACACCAGTGCTAAGTTGGCAAAGATATACATGACCAGGATCGTATGTCTGCATGGAGTTCCAAGGACCATTGTATCAGATAGAGGAACCCAGTTTACTTCAAAGTTTTGGAATCAGTTACATGAAACTTTGGGTACCAGGCTAGAGTTCAGTACAGCCTTTCACCCACAGACAGACGGACAGACCGAGAGAGTCAATCAGATTTTGGAAGATATGCTGAGAGCTTGTGCGCTAGATTATGGATCTAGTTGGGACGACAATTTGCCGTATGCAGAGTTTTCTTACAACAACAGTTATCAATTAAGTTTGAAGATGGCCCCTTTTGAAGCTTTGTACGGAAGGAGGTGTAGAACACCCTTGTTGTGGAACGAAGTTGGAGACCGCCAGTTGTTTGGACCAGACTTGATTAAGGAATCAGAACAGAAGGTGAAATTGATTCGCGATAGGCTCAAGGTAGCCCAGTCCAGGCAGAAGAGTTATGCGGATTCTAAATGGAAGGAGACAGTTCACGAAGTCGGAGACAGAGTTTACCTACGAGTATCACCACTTCGAGGAGTTAAAGCTTTGGAGTTAAAGGAAAGTTAGCGCCGCGTTTTGTAGGACCATACAAAATTTTGGAGCGTATGGGAGAAGTTGCTTACAAACTGGAATTGCCTGAAGTATTGTCAGGAGTTCATGATGTATTTCACGTTTCCTAGTTGAAGAAGTGCCACGCAGGGATGGCTGAGATACCACTGAGAGATACGGTGCCATTGGAAGCGATTCAGCTGGATAGTGACTTGACCTATGAGGAGAAACCAGTTAAGATTCTTGAGTATGCCAGCCGAGTCACCCGCAGCAAGGTTATCAAGTTTTGCAAAGTTTAGTGGAGTCACCATACCGAGGACGAAGCCACCTGGGAGCGAGAGGAAGATCTACGGAAGAACCACTCTCACCTATTTTCTAGCCAACCCGAACCTCGAGGGCGAGATTCATCTTAAGGGGGTAGGTTTGTAACATCCCAAATTTCCAATCTGGAATGTTATACATTAGATCATCATTGCATAGCATATTTTAATGCATTTTGGCGAAATCCTCGAAAATCCTAAGCAACTCAAGGACCCTCGGAGAGAGTTGGGGATTTTTCACGGTTTTCATATTTGATTTTTATCAAATGATGAAACGAGGATTTTTGGTTTTAATTATTTTTCTCTCCGAAAAATATTTTGTATTAAAATAAATGAGAGGAGAAAACATGACTTCTCCAAAATAATTGAAATATTGGAGGAAAAATATTAAAATCAAATATTTGATTTTATTCGGATTTTATTTGCAATTTTAATTGCATTAGAAAAATTGCACGTTTTCAAAACTGCATTTTTGGGCCAAGAAAATGTTCATCTCGTTCTAATTATTTTAATGAGACGGTGAAAATTTGTTTTGGCATTTTTGGATTTTTATTTATTTTTCTTCGTTTTTTTAGGTTTGGCGAAATTATTTATAAAACACGCGCGAGCGCCGACTGGGCCGAAGCCCAGCCCGCCGCCCGAGCCGTCCCCGACCTGGAGACCGCCACCGCCCGAGTCCCGCTCGTCGCCGCCGCCCCTTGCCCCTCCCCCAAGGCAGCACCCCGCCGCCGCCCTCACGTCACCCAGCCCCGTCCCGACGCCGCCGGAGCCCGAAGCCGCCGGAGCCCCGACGCCCGAAGCCGCCGCGCGAGGAGCCGCCGCCCGGAGCGCCGTACGCCGCCGCTCGTCGCCCCTTCGTCGACCCCGCCGCCTCCCGTCGCCTCCCCGCACCCCACCGCACCCGAAGACCCCGCCGGAGCCCTGTCCCGCCCGCCGGAATACCTCGCCGGAGGTATAGCCGAGCCGCCGCCACCGTGCCGGTTTTTTTTTTAAACCGTTCGGTTTATTTATTTATTTTCGAAACCCTAGATTTTATTTTTTTAAATAGATGGTTTATTTTTTTGGTTTAGTTAGTTAGTGAAAGTTCACCGATCCGTTCGTTTTAACGAACGTGTTCGCCGGTTAGTCGCAGTTAACGAACGTCCGTTCATTTAACTGTTCGTCAGTTTTCTTTTTCGTCGGATTTTCCGCGATTATTCCAGATCGCGATTTCTGATCAGATTTTCGTTCTGGTATATCTTTTAGCTCGTTTATCGGAATCAGGCGATTCAAGCGCCTAGAGTTTCGTCTCGAAATTCTCTTTCCGTTTAAGCTATTGAAACAAGTTTTTCCTACTGTAAAATTTGACTTAGGTCCAGATTAGTAAATGAAGCTTGTTTCTTTCGCCGTTTGACTTTCGTTGCTTCGTTTGATTCGATTCTTTTTGCAAACCCGAGTTCTTAAGTTGAACTTTCTGGTTAGATCTTTATTTGAGTTTTACCTATGCATTAGATGAGTGCTTATTGTTTGCTTGTTTGTTTGCGATAGAATACCCGGAGTGCGCCGCTTGCTACTTCGAATCTCTAGGTTTCACGGATCATCAGCAAGGCAAGTAACACTTTGATCATACTTCTTTTACTACCCAGTTTTATTGCATTAGACCAATCCTCAAACATTGCATGATTAGGATCTAATTAAATTGTGGGTATTGGGAAGTAGTTGAGGTAGTACCTATTACCTGTTTATTATCAAACCCTTGGGAGTTACTTCTACGTTTGCTTATATTGCTATGCTATGCTAGTAGACGTGGATTGGGTTTGAGTGTTACCATGACAGATGTGAGATTGTTAATTAATGGTTAACCTTAAGGTGGCAACTAAAACTCACATCTGGGTGGATTGAGGTACCTGGGTATTCCAGGATTGCCTGTTTTTCTTTTGGAACGCCACCCAGGTTCAAAGGGATCATGAGATTATTCATGCTAGAAACTTCCGTGTGCAGCCACAAGCTATTATGGGCTCTAGCATAGTTGACTAAGTTGTGTGAACTCTTACAGTGGTAGACTAGCAGATGTAGGGGAAAGTAGGTGTAACGGTCTACCCGTTCGTAAGGTGCAAACACTTCTGAAAGACAATGTCTCGGTCATCCGTTTCTCAAACATCATGTAGTGCGAGAATCAAGCGGAGGCGATCGAGTCTTGTGGGGAAAAGTGCGCAAACCTCTGCAGAGTGTATACACTAATCATGGTTAGCCGTGTCCCCGGTTATGGACATCTTGAGTATCTAGTTCTTGGATGTGAATCTCATCATGTTACTTTAATTAATTTTGTTGGGTTTGATGATGATACTTAATTGGGATTGAGAATGCTGTGAACCATTTTCAATGTTTAACAACCACCATGATAGTTAAATAGAATTTATTCCTTTGCAGTAGGGAAAAATTGGCTTTTCGCAAAACTGTAACCATAGAGCCTTCTACCAGCCATATATGCATGTAGTATAGCATTATTATGTTCATTACTCTCTATGTGTTACATTGCCAGCATATTCCATGTGCTGACCCGTTTTCGGGCTGCAACGTTTCATGTTGCAGACTTTTCAGACGACGAGTAAGGTGCCTTAGGTCGTGGTCTTATACTCAGTGATGCAAGGTTCTTATTTGTTTGTGTAGGTACGAGGGACTTGCGTGTGGCCTTATACTGATTGATACCTTGGTTCTCAAAAACTGAGGGAAATACTTACGCTACTTTGTTGCATCACCCTTTCCTCTTCAAGGGAAAACCAACGCAGTGCTCAAGAGGTAGAATGAAGGATTTCTTGCGCCATTGCCGGGAGGCTTACACCAAGTAAAGTCAAGATTTGATCTCCCGACAATGAGCCATTTCTGGCGTCGTTGTCAGGGAGTCTACGCACAAGTCAAGACATACCAAGTACCCATCACAAACTCTTATCCCTCGCATTACATTATTCGCCATTTTCCTCTCGTTTTCCTCTCCCCCACTTCACCCTTGACGTTTTATTTGCCTTCTTTTTTGTTCACCTCTTTCCTTCTTGTTCCTTGTGGTATTTGCTGTCATTATGTCTGAAACTGGGGAGGTTATCATTGATAAGGACAATAATAATAATGTGGGAAATTTTGATGCTTTTGATGATCCTCCTGAAGAACCTACTATCTTGCATACTAAAAAGTTTCGAATCGGTAGTGGTAATATTATTGGAAAAGGAGTTATTCAAGATTTCTTTACTTGTGCCGGTGCTTTGCCTACTATGGGTGGATCTATCCTCCATAGAACTAGTAGTCTCGCGGATGCTATATCTTTGCTCATAGTTGAACTTGGAAGACAGTTTATTCATATGCATCCTTGTATTCAAAAGATTTTTCTAGAATTTTCAAATATCGAGCATTCTTCTGTTAAGCGAGCAGCTACTATATTTTTGGCACATGAGTTTAGATTTTTAATGAAAGAAGCCAATGAATTTTTTGCGCATTATAGGGTGGACGCTGGTCGTCCTCCCATAGAAGCTATCCTTTTTAATCAAGAAGACTTAATGCGTTAACGATCTTTAGATCATGTCACTTACAATGAAAATCTTAGAAAGAAGGTTCCTACCGATGTACTAGTTGATAGAATTTCTGAACTCAATGATGATTCTGCGATTCAGAATAATGGGTTAGGTTTTTCTCTTGAACAAAGGCTCATGACCTTTTGCCAAAAGAACGCATATAATGATGAATTGGTTGTGCAATATAAGGGGCCAAAGGAGGAACCCATACCTCCCGAGCTTGATCTTGGGGTCTTTTGTCCCATTAAATTTAGCCCTTATGATTATTTTTGCTTGCCACAAAGAAAACTTGCTGCTGAACGTAGAGAATATGAGAAGAGTTTACATGATTTGCCTTACCATCATTATGGCAATACTTAGATCTATCCTTGCTTTTATGCCTAGCTAGGGGCGACGATAGCGCTTGCTAGGAGGCAACCCAATTTTATTTTTGTTCCTTGCTTTTCGTTCCTGTTTAGCAATAAATTTTTGATCTAGCCTCTGGTTAGATGTGGTTTTATGTTTTATTTAGTGTTTGTGCCAAGTAAAGCCTATAGGATCTTCTTGGATGATAGTTATTTGATCTTGCTGAAAAAGTCAGAAACTTTCTCCTCACGAAAACAATTGTTTAAAATCACCAGAACGTGATAAAATACTGATTCCAATTGCAGTAGATCAATAAAAAAAATTAGGCCTTCCTATTTTGGTGGAATTTTCCGAGTTATAGAAATTTGCGTTAGATACAGATTACTACAGACTGTTATGTTTTTGACAGATTCTGTTTTCCATGTGTTGTTTGCTTATTTTGATGAATCTATGGCTAGTATCGGAGGTTATGAACCATAGAGAAGTTGGAATACAGTAGGTTTAACACCAATATAAATAAAGAATGAGTTCATTACAGTACCTTGAAGTGGTGGCTTGTTTTCTTTTGCTAACGGAGCTCATGAGATTTTCTGTTGAGTTTTGTGTTGTGAAGTTTTCAAGTTTTGGGTAAAAATTTGATGGATTATGGAACAAGGACTGGCAAGAGCCTAAGATTGGGGATGCCCATGGTACCCCAAGGTAATCTAAGGACACCAAAAAGCCAAAGCTTGGGGATGCCCCGGAAGGCATCCCCTCTTTCGTCTTCGTCCATCGGTAACTTTACTTGATGCTATATTTTTATTCACCACATGATATGTGTTTTGCTTGGAGCGTCTTGTATGATTTGATTCTTTGCTTTTTAGTTTACCACAATCATCCTTTCTGTACACACCTTTTGGGAGAGACACACATGATTCGAAATTTATTAAGAATACTCTATGTGCTTCACTTATATATTTTGAGCTACATAATTTTGCTCTAGTGCTTCACGTATATCTTTTAGAACACGGTGGTGGTTTTATTTTATAGAAATTATTGATCTCTCATGCTTCACTTATATTATTTTGAGAGTCCCTTAGAACAGCATGGTAATTTGCTTTGGCTATAAAATTAGTCCTAATATGACAGGCATCCAAGATTAGTATAATAAAAACTTTCATATAAAGTGCATTGAATACTAAGAGAAGTTTGATACTTGATGATTGTTTTGAGATATGGAGGTAGTGATATTAAAGTTGTGCTAGTTGAGTAATTGTGAATTTGAGAAATACTTGTGTTGAAGTTTGCTAGTCCCGTAGCATGCACGTATGGTAACCGTTGTGTAACAAATTTGAAACATGAGGTGTTCTTTGATTGTCATCCTTATGAGTGGCGGTCGAGGACGAGCGATGGTCTTTTCCTACCAATCTATCCCCCTAGGAGCATGCACGTAGTGCTTGGTTTTTGATGACTTGTAGATTTGTGCAATAAGTATGTGAGTTCTTTATGAGTAATGTTGAGTCCATGGATTATACGCACTCTCACCCTTCCATCATTGCTAGCCTCTTCGGTACCGTGCATTGCCCTTTCTCACCTTGAGAGTTGGTGCAAACTTCGCCGGTGCATCCAAACCCTGTGATATGATACGCTCTATCACACATAAACCTCCTTATATCTTCCTTAAAACAGCCACCACACCTACCTATTATGGCATTTCCATAGCCATTCCGAGATATATTGCCATGCAACTTTCCACCGTTCTGTTTATTATGTCATGCTTCATCATTGTCGTATTGCCTTGCATGATCATGTAGTTGACATCGTATTTGTGGCAAAGCCACCATGCATATTATTTCATACATGTCACTCTTGATTCATTGCCCATCCCAGTACACCGCCGGAGGCATTCATATAGAGTCATACTTTGTTCTAGTATCGAGTTGTAATCATTGAGTTGTTAATAAATAGAAGTGTGATGATCATCATTAATAGAGCATTGTCCCAAAAAAAGAAAGGCCACAAAAAAATAAAAGTAAAATAAAAAGGGACAATGCTACTACCCTTTTTCCACACTTGTGCTTCAAAGTAGCACCATGATCTTTATGATAGAGAGTCTCTTGTTTTGTCACTTTCATATACTAGTGGGAATTTTTCATTATAGAACTTGGCTTTGAATATTCCAACAATGGGCTTCCTCAAATGCCCTAGGTCTTCGTGAGCAAGCAAGTTGGATGCACATCCACTTAGTTTCTTTTGTTGAGCTTTCATACATTCATAGCTCTAGTGCATCCGTTGCATGGCAATCCCTACTCCTTGCATTGACATCAATTGATGGGCATTTCCCTAGCCCGTTGATTAGCCGCGTCAATGTGAGACTTTCTCCTTTTTTGTCTTCTCCACATAACCCCCATCATCATACTCTATTCCACCCATAGTGCTATATCCATGGCTCATGCTCATATATTGTGTGAAAGTTGAAAAAAGTTTGAGATTACTAAAGTATGAAACAATTGCTTGGCTTGTCATCGGGGTTGTGCATGATGAGAGCATTCTTGTGCGACGAAAATGGAGCATGACCAAACTATATGATTTTGTAGGGATGAACTTTCTTCGGCCATGTTATTTTGAGAAGACATAATTCCTTAGTTAGTATGCTTGAAGTATTATTATTTTTATGTCAATATTAAACTTTTATCTTGAATCTTTCGGATCTGAACATTCATGTCACAATAAAGAAAATTACATTGAAGAATATGCTAGGTAGCATCCCACATCAAAAATTCTGTTTTTATCATTTACCTACTCGAGGACGAGCAGGAATTAAGCTTGGGGATGCTTGATACGTCTCCAACGTATCTATAATTTTTGATTGTTCCATGCTATTATATATTCTGTTTTGGATGTTTAATGGGTTTTATTATACACTTTTATATTATTTTTGGGACTAACCTACTAACCCAAGGCCCAATGCAAATTGCTGTTTTTTTTTGCCTAGTTCAGTGTTTCGCAGAAAAGGAATATCAAACGGAATCCAAACGGAATGAAACCTTCGGGAGCATGATTTTTGGAACAAACGTGATCTAGAGGACTTGGAGTGGACGTCAAGAAATGAACAAGGAGGCCACGAGGTAGGGAGGCATGCCTGCCCCCCTGGGCACGCCCCCACCCTCGTGGGCCCCTCGTGGCTCCCCTGACCGACTTCCTTCGCCTATATATACTCATATACCCCGAAAACATCCAGGAGCACCACGAAACCCTATTTCCACCGCCGCAACTGTCGGATCACGGGTTCCGGCAAAACCCTCAAGGTTCGAACACTGGGGTGCGCACGAAGATTTCCCCCTACCGATCCACGTCCTAGCTTCGCTAAGGTCTCAAGGGCTAAATCGACGAACTCGCAACACAAAGGACACAAGATTTATACTGGTTCCGGCCACCGTTGTGGTGTAATACCCTCCTCCAGTGTGGTGGTGGTGGATTGACTCTTGGGCTGAAGATGAACAGTACAAGGGGAAGAGCAGCCTCCTGAGGTCGAGGTGTTCTTGTGCTTGGTGGGTGTGAGGATGAACTGAATGAGCTCGAGACTGGTTCTAGTGGGGTGAGGATCCGATGCCTCTGAATGAGTTATCTCCTACGGTGGTGGCTAGTCCTATTTATATAGGCCTTGGTCCTCTCCCCAAATATTGAGCGGGAAGGGAGCCAACAACGGCCAATTTGAAAGGGGACAGCTAGTACAACTTATTCTGACAAAAGCAGTCTTCGCCTGCAAAAGGCTCTGGTGGTGACGCCGCCTTGGGCTCCATGGTGACCTCCGACTTGTCGTCCTGCTGGTCTTGGACTCGTTGCACTGATATGGAAACATTTGCTTGACGCCTCGGTACTCCGCGCCTGCGCTTGCCTCCTTAGCACCAAAGAGGAAACAAGGACGCTGGGCGTGCTAGCGCCCGCCTGGTCTTGATCGTCATGGCTCACGTCACGAGAACCTCGCGAGGTTTGCTTGCCTTGATCTCTCCGCCCCTCGCGAGCCAACCTGGTGAGGCCGCTCCTGAGGGGGTCTTGTGTCGTCTGCCTCACGAGGGTCTTGAGCACTTGTTGGTGAAGATGGGTCGTACGAGCCCGCTCGCAGAGCCACGCCGTGGGCCGCAGGCAGGCAAGTTTGGGGACCCCCGTTCCCAGAATGCCGACAGTAGCCCCCGGGCCCAAGGCACGCTCGGGCTTGGCCTCGAGGCGAAGCCAAGGGTCAAGTGTGGAGCGCCGCGGGCCCCAATAGCCTGTGGCCTTGGTCGACGTGTGGCGGCTGATTGGACGTGGGCATCTCCGCTTCCCCACGCTGCCTCGGCAACTACCCGACTTGACAAGTCCCTGCGACATGCAAGGGAAAACCATCATTACCTGTGATCGTGGGGGGGCGCTGGTTGGCCTTCCCCTGCTATAAATGGGGAGGGGGCAGAGCCCCCGTCGCCCATCTCTCCCATCCCGCTTGCTTCTCTTCCTCCGCTCCATCGCAGACACCAATGGCGCCCATCCGAAGGTTTTCCACCGCGGAGAAAGCAAAGACTCCCCTCGACGGGCTGGCGCCGCTACCGCCGAAGAAGAGGCCGGTCCACCGCCGCGACATTGTCTTGAGGGTGGAGGTGATGAGGCCCAGGTGCGAACGGCCGCCTCCAGGGTATCCGCTGCCCTTGTACGCCCAAGCCGGGGGCTCAGGAGGAGGGAGCGACGAGCGGCGCCGCCCGCGCCGCGACCACGGCCGCCGCGCCGTGGTGACACGCGCCGTCGCCCCTGGGATCCATGCTGTAGACTCCTCTTGTGAACTCGTGTTGTGGGCAGCGATGCCTCCGCGCTCCTGGATACGCTTCCCGCGGTTCTTCTCCGACGTGATGCCGCCGAGGGGACCCCTCGAGCTCTGGCTGCAGCACGCTGACTGTGACACGCCGGCGACTGGAGCGGAAGTTGAGGCCGTCTCCTCGGGGAAGACCTTCATGACCCGAGGCTAGGGAGAGGTCTCCCGAGTGTGTCGTGCGGAGGGCGCCCTGGCGATCCACTTTGTTTACGACGGTGCCTCCATGCTGTTCTTCAAGGTCTTTGACGCAGAAGGTCACCATCTGGAGTGTTGCCCCAGGTGGGGTCATCAGGCTGGTGCCGCAGCTGGGGCAGGGCCTGCCGCCCGCATCGCCAGCGGCTCCTCTAGAAGCAGCGGTGACACTTGGGAATCCAGCGATTCTCCTGAGCTCTATGAGACCCTGGAGATGAGCGACGACGGCTACGTGCCCCCAAGATCCCGCCGAGCCTGAAACAGGCCTGCAACGTCAGGCCGCCGCCGCTGCTGATCTGGATGAGGTTGGCGTCAGCCTCTGGTGGCCCACTGTTGATGATGGCGTCATCAACAGGGCGCGTGTAGTTAGGATTCCCTATGCTCTTGCCTTTTGTTCCCTGCGAGGAATCAAGAAATATCCCGTGGGGGTGTGTAAAGGTTTTGTAACGTCTCTTGTCAATATTGCCCTTATTATGAACTTGCGCGAGCGCGAGTCCTGCTTCAGCTCGGTCTCCCTTTCTGACCTCGTGACGACTTGGCGCTCTATGCTGACAGGTCCCGGTCCCCAGGCAGGCTGCAGCCGTCGCTGGTATGCCAGGTCGCGTGCCGTGGTCAAGGCCAGGAGGTGAGCGGCCCAAGGTCCAGTAAGAGTTCTTGAGGCGCGATGCTCAGGAGGTCCCCTTTAGCGCTCAAGCAGCCGTCGAGAGGTAAGAAAGGGGGGTGACATTGATGTAGCAGGGCTGCAGTTAGTATGGTTCGTGATCCTTAGCGGCTTAGCCAACCCGGGCTCGGGACTTATCTTGACGGTCCCGAGTCGATTCCTTGTGATGCGCTAGATTCGTGCGTATGTGTCCGTAGCATAGCTAGGCTAGGCCCGTACGAGCCTCCCCTCTTCTCCACGCTCTCCTTTGTGCCTTGCGTCCTCAGGTCCCGGCCCTCGAGCGAGCTCAGCCGCCGCTGGTATGTCAGGTCGCGTGCCATGGTCAAGGCCCCGGGGTGAAGGCTGGAAAGCCAGTAAGAGCTCCTGAGTCGCGATGCTCAGGATCCCCCCTTTTAATGCGCATGCGGATTGCATGGGGGAAGAGGGAGCTCGCGGTGCCGACCGCCGTCATCCTCAGGAGATTCCTGCAAGCCAGCACAAGGAGAGACACAGTTTGCCATTATAGTTGCCGGTCCGCCGCTGGTTCCTCCGCGAGGAGACGAAGGCACTGAGGGCCTGGTGAGGTGACGTGCGTAGGGCATGCTGCGAACCAGAGCTCGACTGCTCAGGTTTGTCGACGTTGCAGGGACGGACCTGGGCACAGGCGTCGTGCCACCGTGAGTAGCCCCCGTGGCAGGTGAGAATCAAGCAGGTGCTAGCCATAGGTAGATTAAGCATGGAAAGCATACTGACTTAAGTAAATGCAGGGAAGATACATGCCACTGGATCAGGCCCGAGCGACTTGGGGATGATGCAGCCCGAGGGGCGCTCCCAGCAAGGTAAGCTAAAGACATGAAAAGGGATACATGCCACAGGGACGGACCCACGCGGCCTGGGAATGATGCAGCCTGGGGGCGCTCCCAGCTAAATAAACTTAGAAAATGTCACCTGGTTCTGTTGATGAAGGAGAGTTGGGGCATCTGAAGGTACGCGGCAAAGGGGTCGCTCCTCATGAGCCACCAGGCCCCTGAGCCTCGAGAGGCTCTGGGGGTCCAGGCGGTTCCTTGAGGACCGTCTCCATCTCCATCAGGACGGCATGGTGCCTGGCCTCTTGAGTCACCAAGGCGCGCCACTGGTTGCGTTGATAGGCAGATGCCACGCTCGGCAGGCCGAAATGCATGCGAACGTAGCTGTGCGGTGGGCCCTCACAGCATCCCACGCGCGAAGGCCAGAAGAGCTCCTGAGACGCGGCCCTGTTGAGCCCTGAGATGTCGATGCAAACGCGCAGCCCGACATCCTCGCCTGGATGGGGAGCTGCGCCTGGTGAGCGGCGGCCGCCACGCATGGCCCTTGCGTCTTGCAGTTCTTGATTGGTCTTGGTGATGAACTCATGAGCGGTGGGCGCTCCTCGCCTTGTGTTCTCCTGAGGGAAACGTGCCGTGAAGCACGCCTCCAAGTGGTGCCCAAGCGCCTCCCTCGTGATGTTGGCAAGGTCTGAGGCCCTCCAAAAGAGAGCCCCCGAGCCTTGCCCGAGAAGGGCGTTGGGCGCGCTTTCCTATGTGATGGAGGGAGGCGCCCCAGGTGCGGGCGCCGATCCAGATGTGGCGCCGCTTGCTTGAGGCCCTGCACGGAGCAGCTACTTCTTCTTCTTAGGGGTGGCCTGAGGAGGGCGCTCACCCTTGCTGTCGGGGTCGTCGATTGCTATGGCTTGGAAGGCACACTCGAGGGAGCACACCGTGTCTCTTTCTTCACACAGGACAGTGATGATCCCGCCGCTTCCTGGCATCTTCAGGATGTTGTAGCCGTGGTGGGTCACTGCCATGAACTTGGCGAGGGCTGGACACCCAAGGATGGCGTTGTATGGCAGGCGAATGTGGGCGACGTCGAAGTCGATGAGCTCGGTAAGGTAGTTGTCGCGCTTCCCGAAGGTGACTGGGAGGCGGACCTGCCCTATCGGGGTGGTGGAGCCGTCAGTCACTCCTGAGAAAGGCTTGGTAGGCTGAAGCTGGTCATATGGCACTTGGAGGTTGTCGAACGTGTCGATGGACAGGACGTTGAGCCCCGCGTCGCCATCGATGAGGGTCTTGGTGACTTGCACGTTGCTGATGACTGGTGAACAATGCATCGGGAGGGCGCCAGTGGTAGCCGCGCACTTGAGCTAGTCCGCCAAGCTGAACGTGATGGCGCACTTGGACCATCTGAGCGGGCGCGTGGCCTCAAGCTTGGGGAGGACTGCATTCACTTCACGGGCAAATTGTTTGAAGATACGCTGTGAGGCCGGGGCTTGAGCTCCGCCCAAGATGCAGGCGATAGCACGCGGCTCCTAGAAGCCCCCATCCCCCTCGTCTTGATGGTGGTCGTCATTCCTTCTTGGTGGTGGCGGCAGTGGAGGAAGACCGGCGTTGCCCTGAGGACGATCCTCATGAGGCTGATCCCTCCAGGTGCCCTCGCGAGGCTGATCCTGCCAGCGGTCCTCATGAGGCCGGTCGCGCCACTCCTGGCGGGCCACGGTCATCCGAGCGTCCACCACCACGTCCTCCTCCTCGGCCGTAGCCCCGGTCGTTGCGCTCGGGGCGTCGACCGAAGCGTCCTTCTTGAATGGCTCTGAGCTCCTGACAGTCGCTGGTGTTGTGGCCATGCAGGTTATGGAAGGCGCAGAACGGTCGGCTGCTGTTGGATGACTCAGGCTGGTCCCTGCCGCACTTCGTGTCTGGCTTCGCTGCGAGCACGGCCGCTCCCTTGCGCTTCACGTCCTTGGCCTTGGCTTTCTTCTCCTCCGGGTCCGCAGCCGGAAGCTCGAGGAGGGAGAGGCGCCCCTCCTCAGCTCTTGCGCACTTGGTCGCCATGTTGAATAGCTCCAGAGACGTGCACAGCTCCGCGTGGATGGCGAGCTCCTCCTTCATCTTGAGGTCGCGGACGCCATCAGAGAACGCAGAGATGATGGCCTCGTCCGTCACCTTGGGGATCTTGAGGCGAACGTTGTTGAAGCGCTAGATGTACTTCTGGAGGGTCTCTCTTGGTTGTTGCTTGACGCGGCATAGGTCACCCGCGGTCGGTGGGCGGTCGCGAGTGCCCTAGAAGTTGGCAACGAAACGGTCGCGCATCTCGCTCCAGGAAGAGATCGAGCCTGGAGGCAGGTTCAGGAGCCAAGAGCGGGCACCATACTTGAGAGCCATGGGGAACCAGTTCGCCATGACTTTCTCGTCACCGTTGGCCGCCTCGATGCTCAGCTCGTAGAGCTGCAGGAACTCCGCAGGGTCAGGGGTGCCATCGTTGCGAGGAGGCAGATCCGGCTTGAACTTGCCCGGCCAGGCGACGCTACGCAGCTCAGGGGTGAAGGCGCGGCAGCCTGCCGTCGTCACCGGGGCCCTATGCTGGTGGAGAACTTGTCCCTGATGCGGTCCGTGCACCATCATCGCAGGCGGCACGCGGTCTTGCCATGGTGGCGCAGGGAGCGCTCGGGCGTTTTCTCGTGGCCGAGGGACTTCGTCGCAGGTCGCGCCATGGGGCCGCGTGCCTGGGCGCCAAGACTCCGTCTTGGGGCAGAGGTGGTGGAGGCGCTCCATGGGCCACGCCGCCCGTGGCTGGCGGAGGGCGAGGCAGCGAGAGGGACGGCGCAGGGGAGCCCCCTGCGGCGCTGACAAGCACGGCGATGCGGTCGAGCCAGTCCTCGTAGAGGTCGTCGATGGGGCGTAGCGTAGGAGCTCGCGCGCCATGCACAGAGCGGCATGCGCGTCCACGGGAGCGCGACGAGCGTGGGATGATGAACCGGCCGGGGTCAGCGATGGAGTGGCAGTGTGGCCGTCCCACCGCACCGAGGGGTGCAGCGAGGATGCTTGCTGCTCATTCCCCACCGGGCCGGTGGCGGCGTTGGCGGCAGGCGACAGAGAACGACGGGGTGGCCCGCCGACGGGAGCCGTCTGAGCAACGCGGGCGGCGAGGGCTGCCCGGCGCTTAGCGCGAGCGTGGCGCGTGTCCGCCATGGAGACGATGAAGCAACGGGACGCGGAGCGACAGAAGGGAAGCTTCGGCACACCCCCTACCTGGCGCGCCAAATGTCGGATCATGGGTTCCGGCAAAACCCTCAAGGTTCGAACACTGGGGTGCGCACGAAGATTTCCCCCTACCGATCCATGTCCTAGCTTCGCTAAGGTCTCAAGGGCTAACTCGACGAACTCGCAACACAAAGGACACAAGATTTATACTAGTTTGGGCCACCGTTGTGGTGTAATACCCTACTCCAGTGTGGTGGTGGTGGATTGACTCTTGGGCTGAAGATGAATAGTACAAGGGGAAGAACAGCCTCCTGAGGTCGAGGTGTTCTTGTGCTTGGTGGGTGTGAGGATAAACTGAATGAGCTCGAGACTGGTTCTAGTGGGGTGAGGATCCGATGCCTCTGAATAAGTTATCTCCTACGGTGGTGGCTAGTCCTATTTATATAGGCCCTGGTCCTCTCCCCAAATATTGAGCGGGAAGGGAGCCAACAACGACCAATTTGAAAGGGGACGGCTAGTGCAGCTTATCCTGACAAAAGCAGTGTTCACCTGCAAAAGGCTCTGGTGGTGACGCCGCCTTGGGCTCCATGGTGACCTCCCTCTTGTCGTCCTGCTGGTCTTGGTCTCATTGCACTGATATGGAAACCTTTGTTTGACGCCTCGGTACTCCGCGCCTGCACTTGCGTCCTTAGCACCAAAGAGGAAACATGGACACTGGGCGTGCTGGTGCCCGCCTGGCACCCGCCTGGTCTTGATCATCATGGCTCACGTCAGGAGAACCTTACGAGGTTTGCGTTGCCTTGATCTCTCCGCCGCTCGCGAGCCAACCTGGTGAGGCCGCTCCTGAGGGGGTCTTGTGTCGTCTGCCTCGTGAGGCTTGGCCCCTCGAGAGGGTCTTGAGCACTTGTTTGTGAAGATGGGACGTATGGGCCCGCTCGCAGAACCACGCCGTGGGCCGCAGGCAGGCAAGTCTGGGGACCCCCATTCCCAGAACACCGACAGCAACTCTTTGTACCCGTGAGATCCCATCTTGGGGCCTTTTCCTGCGCTCCGCCGGAGGGGCATCGATCACGGAGGGCTTCTACATCAACACCATAGCCTCTCCGATGATGTGTGAGTAGTTTACCTCACGGAGGGGCTAGATGGCTTCTTCTCTCTCTTTGGATCTCAATACAAAGTTCTCCTCGATCTTCTTGGAGATCTATTCGATCTAACTCTTTTTGCGGTGTGTTTGTCGAGATCCGATGAATTGTGGGTTTATGATCAAGATTATCTATGAACAATATTTGAATCTCCTATGAATTCTTTTATGTATGATTTGATATCTTTGCAAGTCTCTTCGAATTATCAATTTGGTTTGGCCTACTAGATTGATCTTTCTTGCAATGGGAGAAGTGCTTAGCTTTGGGTTCAATCATGCGGTGCTCGATCCCAGTGATAGAAGGGGAAACGAAACGTATTATATTGTTGCCATCGAGGATAAAAAGATGGGGTTTATATCATATTGCTTGAGTTCATCCCTCAACATCATGTCATCTTGCCTAATGCGTTACTCTGTTCTTATGAACTTAATAGTCTAGATGCATGCTCGATAGCGGTCGATGTGTGGAGTAATAGTAGTAGATGCAGAATCGTTTTGGTCTACTTGTCGCGGACGTGATGCCTATATACATGATCATGCCTAGATATTCTCATAACTATGCACTATTCTATCAATTGCTCGACAGTAATTTGTTCACCCACCGTAATACTTATGCTATCTTGAGAGAAGCCACTAGTGAAACCTATGGCCCCCGGGTCTATTCTCCATTATATTAATCTCCCGTCAACTAGCTATTTCTGTCGCCGTTTATTTTGCACCCTTTACTTTCAATCGTTATCATAAAAATACCAAAAATATTATCTTATCATCTCTATCAGATCTCACTTTTGGAAGTGGCCGTGAAGGGATTGACAACCCCTTTATCTCGTTGGTTGCACGGTTCTTATTTGTTTGTGTAGGTATGAGGGACTTGCGTGTGGCCTCCTACTGGATTGATACCTTGGTTCTCAAAAACTGAGGGAAATACTTACGCTACTTTGCTGCATCACCCTTTCCTTTTCAAGGGAAAACCAACGCAGTTCTCGAGAGGTAGCACAAGGCAGCGCCTGGGGGTGCTCCGAGGGGAGCACAACCCACTAGGGCGCGCCCTGGTGGGTTGTGCCCACATCGGGTGCCCCCCGGACTGAAGGAAATATGCCCTAGAGGCAATAATAAAGTTGTTATTTTATATTTCCTTATATCATGATATATGTTTATTATCCATGCTAGAATTGTATTAATCGGAAACTTGATACATGTGTGGGTACATAGACATAACATCGTGTCTCTAGTAAGCCTCTACTTGACTAGATCGTTAATCAAAGATGGTTAACTTTCCTGACCATAGACAAGTGTTGTCATTTGATGAACGGGATCGTTAAGTTTTGTTGCTATTGCTTTCTTCATGACTTATACATATTCCTCTGACTATGAGATTATGCAACCCCCGAATACCGGAGGAACACCTTGTGTGCTATCAAACGTCACAACATAACTAGGTGATTATAAGGATGCTCTACGGGTGTTTCCAAAGGTGTTTGTTGGGTTGGCATAGATCGAGATTAGGATTTGTCACTCCGAATATCGGAGAGGTATCTCTAGGCCGTCTCGGTAATGCACATCACTATAAGCCTTGCAATCAATGTGACTAATGAGTTAGTTACGGGATGATGCATTACGAAACGAGTAAAGAGACTTGCCGGTAACGAGATTGAACTAGGTATGAGGATACCGACGATCGAATCTCGGGCAAGTAACATACCGATGACAAAGGGAATGACATATGTTGTTATTGCGGTTTGACCGATAAAGATCTTCGTAGAATATGTAGGAACCAATATGAGCATCCAGGTTCCGCTATTGGTTATTGATCGGAGATGTGTCTCGGTCATGTCTACATAGTTCTCGAACCCGTAGGGTCCGCACGCTTAACGTTCGATGACGATTTGTATTTTGAGTTATGTGTTTTGGTGACCGAAGTTTGTTCGGAGTACCGGATGAGATCACGGACATGACGAGGAGTCTCAAAATGCTCAAGAGGTAAAGATTGATATATTGGAAGGTAGTATTCATACACCAAAAGGGTTCCTGAGTGTATCGGGTACATACCGGAGTACCGAAGGGGTTACCGGAACCCCCCAGGAAAAGATATGGGCCATATGGGCCATAGGAGGGAGGCTATCCAGCCCATAAGGGGCTGGCATGCCCCCCACAAGGGAGGAGGCCGAATTGGATTAGGGAAGGGGGCGCCCCCCTCCTTTCCTTCTCCTACTCCCTCTCCTTCCCCCTTTCCCCCTCCGGAAGAAGGAAAAAAGGGGGGCCGAATCCTACTAGGACTGAAGTCCTAGTAGGACTCCCCTCTCCCTGGCGCGACCCTTGGTGGCCGGCCTCCTCCTACCCTCCTTTATATACGGGGGCAGGGGGCACCCCAAAGGCACATCAATTTTTCTCTTAGCTGTGTGCGGTGCCCCCTCCAGAGTTTACTCCTCCGGTCAAAGCGTCGTAGTGCTTATGCGAAGCCCTGCGCGGATCACATCACCATCACCGTCACCATGCCGTTGTGCTGACGGAACTCTCCCTCGACCCTTTGCCGAATCAAGAGTTCGAGGGACATCATCGAGCTGAACATGTGCTGAACTCGGAGGTGCCGTACGTTCGGTACTTGGATCGGTTGGATCGAGAAGACATTCGACTACATCAACCGCGTTAACCTAATGCTTCCGCTTTCGGTCTACGAGGGTACGTGGACACACTCTCCCCCTCTCGTTGCTATGCATCTCCTAGATAGATCTTCCGTGAGCGTAGGAATTTTTTTGAAATTGCATGCTACGTTCCCCAAAAGTGGCATCCGATCCAGGTTTATGTGTAGATGATATGCATGAGTAGAACACAACGAGTTGTGGGCGATAATAGTCATATAGCTTCCACCAACGTCTTACTTTGATTTGGCGGTATTGTTGGATGAAGCAGCCCGGACCAACATTACATGACCATGTTCATGAGACCGGTTCTACCGACGTGCTTTGCACACAGGTGGCTGGCGGGTGTCTATTTCTCCAACTTTAGTTGAATCGAGTTTGACTACGGCCGGTCCTTGTTGAATGTTAAAACAACACACTTGACAAAAAATTGTTGTGGTTTTGATGCGTAGGTAAGAACGGTTCTTGCTAGAAGCCTGTAGCAGCCACGTAAAACTTGCAACAACAAAGTAGAGGACGTCTAACTTGTTTTTGCAAGGCATGTTGTGATGTGATATGGTCAAGGCATGATGTGATATACGTTATTGTATGAGATGATCATGTTTTTTAAAAGTTATCAGCAACTGGCAGGAGCCTTATGGTTGTCTCTTTATTGTATCAAATGCAATCGCCATGTAATTGCTTTACTTTATTACTATGCGGTAGCGATAGTTGTAGAAGCAATAGTTGGCGAGACGACAACGATGCTACGATGGAGATCATGGTGTCAAGCCGGTGACGATGGAGATCATGACGGTGCTTTGGAGATGGAAATCAAAGGCACAAGATGATGATGGCCATATCATGTCACATATTTTGATTGCATGTGATGTTTATCTTTTATGCATCTTATTTTGCTTAGTACGGCGGTAGCATTATAAGATGATCCCTCACTAAATTTCAAGGTATAAGTGTTCTCCCTGAGTATGCACCGTTGCTACAGTTCATCGTGCCGAGACACCACGTGATGATCGGGTGTGATAAGCTCTACGTTCACATACAACGGGTGCAAGCCAGTTTTGCACGTGCAGAATACTCTGGTTAAATTTGACGAGCCTAGCATATGCAGATATGGCCTCGGAACATTGAGACCGAAAGGTTGAACGTGAATCAAATAGTAGATATGATCAACATAGAGATGTTCACCATTGAAAACTACTCCATCTCACGTGATCGGACATGGTTTAGTTGATATGGATCACGTGATCATTTTGATGACTAGAGGGATATCTATCTAAGTGGGAGTTCTTAAGTAATATGATTAATTGAACTTTAATTTATCATGAACTTAGTCCTGATAGTATTAGCATATCTATGTTGTAGATCAATAGCTCGCGTATAGCTCCCCTGTTTTATTATGATTCCTAGAGAAAACTAAGTTGAAAGATGATAGTAGCAATGATGCCGACTGGGTCCGTGATCTGAGGATTATCCTCATTGCTGCACAGAAGTATTATGTCCTTGATGCACCACTAGGTGACGAACCTGTTGCAGGAGCAGATGCAAACGTTATGAATGTTTTGCAAGCCCGGTATGATGACTACTTGATAGTTTAGTGCACCTTGCTTTACGGTGTAGGACCGGGACTTGAAAATTGTTTTGAAACGCCACAGAGCATATGAGATTTTCCAAGAGTTGAAATTGGTATTTCAGACTCATGCCTGTGTCGAGAGGTATGAGACCTCTGACAAGTACTTTGCCTACAAGATGGAGGAGAATCAAGTGGGAGTTACAATCCAGTGAGCATGTACTCAGAATATCTGGGTACTACAATCGCTTGAATCAAGTGGGAGTTAATCTTCCAGATAAGATAGTGATTGACAGAATTCTCTAGTCACTATCACAAAGCTACTAGAACTTTGTGATGAACTATAATTTGCAAGGGATGACGAAAATGATTCCCGAGCTCTTCGCGATGCTGAAATGGGCGAAGGTAGAAATCAAGAAAGAGCATCAAGTGTTGATGATTAACAAGACCACTTGTTTCAAGAAAAAGGGCAAGGGAAAGAAAGGGAACTTCAAGAAGAATGGCAAGCAAGTTGCCACTCCCATGAAGAAGCCCAAAGCTAGACCCAAGCCTGAAACTGAGTGCTTCTACTGCAAAGGAAATGCTCACTGGAAGTGCAACTGCCCTAGATACTTGGCGGATAAGAAGGATGGCAAAGTGAACAAAGGTATATTTGATATACATGTTATTGATGTGTACTTTACTAGTGTTCATAGTAACCCCTGGGTATTTGATACCGGTTAAGTTGCTAGGATTAGTAACTCAAAACAGGAGTTGCAGAATGAACAGAGACTAGTTATGGGTGAAGTTACGATGTGTGTTGGAAGTGATTCCAAGGTGGATAAGATCACCATCGCACACTCCCTCTACCTTCGGGATTAGTGTTGAACCTAAGTAAATGTTATTTGGTGTTTGCGTTGAGCCTAAATATGATTTGATCATGTTTATTGCAATACGGTATTCATACAACCTTCTATGGTCATACACCCAATGTGAATGGTTTATTGAATCTCGTTCGTAATGATACACATATTCATAATATTGATGACAAAATATGCAAAGTTGATAATGATAGCACAAATATTTGTGGCACTGCCGTTTAGGTCATATTGTTGTAAAGCGCATGAACAAACTCCATGCGAATGGATTTTTGGAATCACTTGATTATGAATCATTTGATTCTTGCAAACCATGCCTCATGGGCAAGATGACTGAGACTCCGTTCTCCGGAACAATGGAGCGAGCCACTGACTTATTAGTAATAATACATTCCGATGTATGCGGTCCGATGAGTGTTGAGGCTCGCGGCGGGTATCGCTATTTTCTAAACTTCACAGATGATTTAAGTAGATATGTGTATATCTACTTAATGAAACACAAGTCTAAAAGATTTGAAAAGTTTAGAGAATTTCAGAGTGAAGTGGAGAATCATCGTAACAAGAAAATAAAATTTCTATGATCAGATCGCGGAGGCAAATATTTGAGTTACGAGTTTGGCCTTCAATTAAAAAATTGTGGAATTGTTTCACAACTCACGCCACCTGGAACACCTCAGCGTAATGGTGTGTCCGAATGTCATAACCGTACTTTATTAGATATGGTGCGATCTATGATGTCTCTTACCGATTTACCACAATCATTTTGGGGTTATGCATTAGAGATAGCTGCATTCACGTTAAACAGGGCACCATCTAAATCTGTTGAGATGACACCGTATGAACTATGGTTTGGCAAGAAACCTAAGCTGTCGTTTCTTAAAGTTTGGGGTTGCGATGCTTATGTGAAAAAGCTTCAGCCTGATAAGCTCGAACCCATATCGAAGAAGTGTGTCTTCGTAGGATACCCAAAATAAACCGTTGGGTACACCTTCTATCACAGATCCGAAGGCAAGATCTTTGTTGCTAAGAATGGATCCTTTCTAGAGAAGGAGTTTCTCTCGAAAGAAGTGAGTGGGAGGAAAGTAGAACTTGATGAGGTAGTTGTACCTTCTCTCGAATTGGAAAATGGTTCATCACAGAAATCAGTTCCAGTGATGCCTACACCAATTAGTGAGGCCTCGGAACACTGAGACCGAAAGTTCGAACGTGAATCATATAGTAGATATGATCAACATAGAGATGTTCAACATTGAAAACTACTCCATCTCACGTGATGATCGGACATGGTTTAGTTGATATGTATCACGTGATCATTTAGATGACTAGAGGGATGTCTTTCTAAGTGGGAGTTCTTAAGTAATATGATTAATTGAACTTTAATTTATCATGAACTTAATACCTGATAGTTTTCTACATATCTATGTTTTTGTAGGTCAATGGCCTGTGCTACCGTTTCCTTGAATTTTAATGCGTTCCTAGAGAAAGCTAAGTTGAAAGCCGATGGTGGAAACTACACGGACTGGGTCGGTAACTTGAGGATTATCCTCCTTGTTGCATAGAAGAATTACGTCCCGGAAGCACCGCTAGGTGCAAGACCCGCTGCAGGAGCAACTCCGGACGTTAAGAACGTCTGGCAGAGCAAATATGATGACTACTCAATAGTTCAGTGTGCCATGCTTTACGGCTTAGAATTGGGACTTCAAAGGTGTTTTGAACGTCATGGAGCATATGAGATGTTCCAATAGTTGGAGTTAATATTTCAAGCAAATGCCCGAGTTGAGAGATATTTGCAACTCAAAACAGGGGCTACAAATTAAACGAAGATTGGCTAAGTACAAGGTGACGATGCGCGTGGGAAATGGTTCCAAAGTCGATGTGGTCGCCGTCGGCACGCTACCTCTACATCTACCTTCGGGATTAGTTTTAGACCTGAATAATTGTTATTTGGTGCTAGCGTTGAGCATGAACATTATATCTAGATCTTGTTTGATGCGAGACGGTTATTCATTTAAATCAGAGAATAATGGTTGTTCTATTTATATGAGTAATATCTTTTATGGTCATGCACCCTTGATGAGTGGTCTATTTTTGTTGAATCTCGATTGTAGTGATACACATATTCATAATATTGAAGCCAAAAGATGCAAAGTTAATAATGATAGTGCAACTTATTTGTGGCACTACCATTTAGGTCATATTGGTGTAAAGCGCATGATGAAACTCCATGCTGATGGGCTTTTGGAATCACTTGATGCTTGCAAACCATGCCTCATGGGCAAGATGACTAAGACTCTATTCTCCGGAACAATGGATCGAGCAACTGACTTATTGGAAATAATACATACTGATGTATGCAGTCCGATGAGTGTTGAGGCTCGTGGCGGGTGTCGTTATTTTCTGACCTACACAGATGATTTAAGCAGATATGGGTATATCTACTTAATGAAACATAAGTCTGAAACATTTGAAAAGTTCAAAGAATTTCAGAGTGAACTGGAAAATCATTGTAACAAGAAAATAAAGTTTCTATGATCTGATCGTGGAGGTGAATATTTGAGTTATGTGTTTGATCTTTATTTGAAACAATGTGGAATAGTTTCGCAACTCACGCCACCTGGAACACCACAGCGTAATGGTGTGTCCGAACGTCGTAACCGTACTTTATTGGATATGGTGCAATCTATGATGTCTCTTACCAATTTACCACTATGATTTCGGGGTTATGCTTTAGAGACGGCTGCATTCACGTTAAATAGGGCACCATCTAAATCCGTTGAGACAACACCATATGAACTGTGGTTTGGCAAGAAACCTAAGTTGTCGTTTCTTAAAGTTTGGGGCTATGATGCTTATGTGAAAAAGCTGCAACCTGATAAGCTCGAACCCAAATCGGAGAAATGTGTCTTCATAGGATACCCAAAGGAGACTGTTGGGTACACCTTCTATCACAGATCCGAAGGCGAGATATTTATTGCTAAGAATGGATCCTTTCTAGAGAAGGAGTTTCTCTCGAAAGAAGTGAGTGGGAGGAAAGTAGAACTTGATGAGGTAATTGTACTTTCTTCTGAATTGGAAAGTAGTTCATCACAGAAATCAGTTCCAGTGATGCCTACACCAATTAGTGAGGAATTTAATGATGATGATCATGAAACTTCAGATCAAGTTACTACCAAACCTCGTAGGTCAACAAGAGTACGTTTCGCACCAGAGTGGTGTGGTAATCCTATTTTGGAAGTCATGTTACTAGACCATGACGAACCTACGAACTATGAGGAAGCAATGATGGGCCCAGATTCCGCGAAATGGCTTGAGGCCATGAAATCTGAGATGGGATCCATGTTTGAGAACAAAGTGTGGAATTTGGTTGACTTGCCCGATGATCGGCAAGCCATAGAGAATAAATGGATCTTCAAGAAGAAGACTGACGCTGACGGTAATGTTACTGTCTACAAAGCTCGACTTGTTGCGAAAAGTTTTTGACAAGTTCATGGAGTTGACTACGATGAGACCTTCTCACCCGTAGCGATGCTTAAGTCTGTCCAAATCATGTTAGCAATTGCCGCATTTTATGATTATGAAATTTGGCAAATGGATGTCAAAACTGCATTCCTTAATGGATTTCTTAAAGAAGAGTTGTATATGATGCAACCAGAAGGTTTTGTCAATCCTAAAGGTGCTAACAAAGTGTGCAAGCTCCAGCGATCCATTTATGGACTGGTGCAAGCCTCTCGGAGTTGGAATATACGCTTTGATAGTGTGATCAAAGCATATGATTTTATACAGACTTTCGGAGAAGCCTGTATTTACAAGAAAGCACTACAAAAAAAGACACATCCGTGACATTTTGGTCCGAACGAAAAAAAATTCTGTCGTACTTATGACACTTCTATGACGATAATTGTGACAAAACCCGGTATCATCATAGATGTGGTGGGCTCCTACTTCTATGACAAAAAATCATGACAGAAAATGGGTTTTTCCGTCCTAGGCAGGCCGGAGACGCAGCTGCATGACATTCTTTGGGCCATCCATGATGGAAAAAACCATGGTAGAAGCGAGGGCGAGGAAACTATCAGGGAGTTCGAGGTTACGGTGGGTGGTCGGGGCCTAGCGATGCGCGTTTCTCTCGTACGTACGCGCATGTGTGCGAGGCGTTGCGCTCTAACTGAACCCGAGCGAGGTGTTGGGCTCTAACTAAACCCGAGCGATTGCACTACAGGCTAGGCGTTACTGAACCCGAGCGATCGATCGATCCCTTGCTGTTAACTGAACCCGAGTGATTCCTTCGCTACTACTGCTAACTGAAGCCGATCATACACTGCTGCCTCCTTCCCTTGATGAACAGTGAGCGTTGTTGGGGGGGTTGGATGAACAATTCCTGGTGGGGGTTGGATGAACAGGACCCCGTGGTAGTAGAGGCCGTTGCCGCTAGATGAACAGGACCCCGATCGATCGAGCCGGTGGATGAACAGGACCCCGTGGAAGGCTGGTTGAACAATAGCCGGTGGAGGGCTGGTTGAACAGTAGCCCGCGGAGGGGTGGTTGAACAGGACCCCGTGGAGAGGGCTGGTTGAATAGTAGCCGATGGAGGAGCGCGTGGTGGAGGCTGGATGAACAGGAGCCCGTGGATGAACAGTCGCAGGTGGAGGCTGGAGGAGGTCCACGGTGGATGAATAGTAGCCCGTGGAGCCTGGAGGAGGTCGACGGTGGAGATGAACAGTATCCCGTGGAGTCCTGTTTTGCGGTACGCCACACCCCTCTCGATGAACAGGACCCCCGTTTTGACTGTAGTGCTCCAACACAAGTCCGTTTCCTCCGTTTTGCAGTACGCCACACCCCTCCCGATCAACAGGATCCTGTTTCGACCGTGGCCGGTCGAACACAAGACCGTTTCCTCCGTTCTGCGGTACGCCAGGCCTCGTTTCCATCGGCCGTTCCGTCCAAGCCGGTTGGCTCCTGATGAACACGATGTTTTCCGACCCAGTCGGTTGCCTCCCGATGAATAGGACATTGTTTCTCCGTTCCAACCCAGTCGTTTCGCTGCCCGATGAACAGGACGATGTTGCTGCCGTCCGTTGCCTCTCAATGTACACAAGCCCTGGCCGTCCATATATATATGCGCGAGTACACGCTCGAGACCGCGCCCGTATGTACGTACGTGGCCGTATTTTCTTTCGTGCACCCTGGCCACTGTACGTACGTGTACATGCTACGTGTGCGCCTCTACTACGACACGTGCCTTCCTTACACGGCCACGGTTCATCACTGCAGCCTGCAGACAGACCAATCGTATGTACATATACGTTCGCGACCAGAATGACAACGCTACGTACACTTCGACCAGGTGGGTCCCGACTGTCAGGCACTTCCTTGTGTGCGAAGATGTAGCTGGTGGGTCCCAGAAGTCAGGGGTGAATCAGTTTGTTTGCCCATAATATGGATGCAATTCCTTGCGTGCGAAGATGTAGCTGGTGGGTCCCAGCAGTTAGGGGGGAAACGTTTTTTTCACGAAATACGGTGGCTCGTCCATGGGTCCCTGCTATCAGGTGGAGGAATCATTATTTTGCGCGTAATAAGGAGGCATTTCCTTGTGTGCGGCCGTGGACCCAGCTGTCAGCCTCTCCACGTACAGTACTCTTCCAATGGAAGTCGGTCGTTGACCACATTGACCACGCCGCGCAGAGAGCACCAAGGCGGTGGACGACGGCGAGGCCTAGGAAGGGTACGACGCGGAGCCAGGGAAGACGCGGCAGTGGACGCCCATGTGGAGAGGAGTACGAGGGTTCACTGGTTCGGCTGTGGCGTGAGGCTGCCGTCACTGCAGGGCCTGGCCATCAGTGGGAGTAGTAGGGGGCGGTGAGGCCTTCGCGGCACCACAGCCGGCCACGGGAGGCAGGAGCAGGCGGCACGACCGGCGCTGCTTTGGGCGGCTGGAGCAAGAAGACCAGAGGTTGAAGAAGCACTACGGCCGTTGGATGGACATCATACGGTCAGTGGAGCTAGAATCGTTCATATTGACTAAGTTGACAAAGCCCTCCGTCCCCGTCAACTTAGTAGGCCCACATGTCAGCCTCCCACTATGCTGGGTCCCAGCTAGTAGGGGGAGTATTCTTTTTTTTTGTGCGTAATAAGGAGGCACTTCCTTGCGTGCGAAGATATAGCTGGTGGGTCCGACCTGTCAGCGGGGGGAACGTTTTTTCACGAAATACAGAGGCCCTTCTGGTGGGTCCCAGATGTCAGGTGGAGGAATCACTATTTTGCGCTTAATAAGGAGGCATTTCCTTGTGTGCGGCCGTGGACCCAGCTGTCAGCCTCTCCACGTACAGTCCACGTCCAATGGATGTCGTTCGTTGACCATGTTGACCACGACGCTCCGAGAGCACCAGGGCGGTGGACGACGGCGAGGCCTAGGAAGGGAATGACACGGAGCCGGGGAAGACTCGGCAGTGGTTGCCCACGCGGTGGGGAGTACGAGGGTTTACTGGTCCGGCTGTCGTCGCCGGAAAATAACAGGAGGTGTGGGTGAGTAGAGGAATGGCCTGGGCAGCAATGGAGTAGGGTGGGGCGGTGCAGCCTATGCGGCAGCACAGCCGGCCACATGAGGCGGGAGCAGGCAGTCCCACCGGCGCTGGTTTGGGCGGCTGCAGCAAGAAGATCAGATATTGAAGAAGCAGCACGACCGTTGGATTAACATGCGGTTGGATAAACATAATGTATTAACAAAAATTATCTGTCAGCGATAGCACATGTCAGTGAGGGTGCGTTCCCTTGGTTGGGTTTGCGGTGTGCAGGAGTGACTGTGTGAGGGTGCGGTGCGACCGCGGCGTGCAGGAGCGACCGTGTGAGGGTGCGGTGCGACTACGACTGCCGTGCGCAAGTGGACCTCTTTTTCATTTTGAAAACTTTAGGCAATCTTGGCAAAAATGTGTGGCGAAGTATGGCAATGCAAGTAGATCCAAATAGGATAAGTACGTATGTACTAGGAGTACTAGTGTTAAAAAAGAAAGGCGAGGTTTTCCTTCGCGGGATTAATCGATACAAATCCTCGTTTGACATGTCAATTAATGCGTATTTTTTTCTCCAAAGCCCAAAGAGCTAACCATCTCACTCCTCATCGCTTGATTAATGCAGCGCCATGCAAACCAACCTTCTCACTTCCGCATGCATGCAAGGGTATATTAATGTCCTTGGTTGCTAGTACGAGGCAAACCCCATCAATTTTGCCTCGATTAGTGTTAGTGGCCTTTTGCAAATTGTAATTTTGATATACTGGCCTTGTGTACAAAAAATGGAGGTAGTAACTATTTGACTTCCTTCCCCATTGCGGTGACATCGACGATATCTCGAACATTGTGGTTTGGCGAAGTGCGTTCGATGGAGAACACCATTGAGGGAGACCACGGCAAGTCATTCGCAAGTGCCGCCTGCAAGCCGAGATAACTGCCTTATTTGCATCCAGGAAGTCCGTTGAACCAAAGGACGCGTAAATGTACTAGTACTATAGCGTCGTCCGTCCAGCTTAGTGCGGTGAGGTGGTTTCTCGAAGAAGATGATGGATAAGCAGAGTCAGCGAAGAGTGAAATGATGGTTGCTTCGTCCGTGCTTTGTGATTTGACGCCTCACTGCTTTGTGATTTGTGAGAGAAGGGACAGGGGAGTAGACTCTATGCTCTATACTGTACATGCAACCAAGCACGGGCAAAAGAGGAGAGACGTTGCATTTTTCTATTCCTTCAATCAATCAATCAGGGAGCTTCGGTTCCATCTTTTTGGCTTTGGCAGCACCGTCCACAATGGTTCCCATCGATGCCAAAGCTATTTTCACATTTGGCTACACATTGTGGATGCCCTTAACCGTACCACTTGGTTTTGCTCCTGTGTGCTATCTATACAAATCTCAATTATATTGATCTAGAAAATTATAGAATCAAGATTAGTAAAAAGGAGGTGATTTTGCCGCGCAGATGGCGGGGGAGGTTTCTTATTTTTACAGGACGTTGGCCTGGCGGTTTGCTAACATGCGGTCCCACGTGTCAGTGCTTTACCAAGCCGATCCGTGTCCCACATGAGGCAGAACAACGGCAGAAGCAACACGTGGTTAACTTGAAGAAGATGAGGGAGAAGCGGATTCAGCAACGAGTGAAATGATGGTTGCTTCGTCCCTCCAAATTTTTTTTTACTAACATTATTATTACTTGGTCCCTCCAACTTAACTGCGAGAAAGGTGCAACTTTGTGATTTGACGCCTCATTGCTCATTACTATGTCGGCGCCATGACTGGGGTGCTTCACCCCTGCTTCTCCGCACTGTATTTCGGTATGGCACGTGGACCAGGTAGCTTGATGTCCCACATGTCGGCGAAAGGGACTAGAACATTTATAAAAGCGAGCGCTCCACTCTTACGATGGAGGAGTACACGACACAACGGCCCAGTGAACTGTCACTTGTACTGTACAGTACAATAGTTTTGCTGTTTCGCACGCTCCATCGATACAAACACAATTTAACAGGAAACGGTGGGATTTTTCCCGCGCGGTAGATCATACTGGCCATACATTTCGAAGGCAATTTTAATGTATGCAAACTGAATAATTAAGTAACAATATGATATCTAGTAAAACTAAAAACACATATGATTTATTGTGTTAGAGTGTAGTAGTAGTGCTGTACTGCATAGTTGTTAGATGTAACATGGGAGAACGTGTAGAGATGTAGTTTTGGAGGGCCTACAGAGAGAAAGCGTAATACGGTCACCGAACTTCAGAATACGCTCATTACGGTCACTATATACGTTTTGTGGTGATTATACGGTCACTTGCTCACCGTTCAGCATTGGATTGCACTCTGTTGACCGGCCAAATAGTCTGCGTGGCACCATGTTGACTAGTTAAATTGACCACGTTCCTTGTGGGTCCCACCTGTCAGTTCGCATAGGAAAAAAGGTCAGATAAACACAAATTTACGCAGGCACGACAAGACTCCAACCCATGCGCGGGAACCACCTGGTTGTGTATGTGTATGTCAGGGCCTGATGTGTGCGCATGCACGTGTAGGTTGAGCACTTGAGCGTGAGAGTGTGTTGGTCGGGTGGTGTGTGCATGCATGCGTGCATGCGTAGCTGCGTGTGTATGTGTGAGTGTTGCGTGTGTGCGTGGCTGCATGTGTTCGTGTGAGTGTTGCGTGCATGCAGTTCGTGTGCATGCGTGCGTGTGTGTATAATCACAACACCAGCTCCTGTGTGTTAAAACAGACAGCTCAGCATACCAATACAAGGCCACCTTGTCCGCTGTGCCTTTTTGCAAAATTGCCATAGTTTACTTCCTATCCGTCAGATATAAATCAGACGACATATATTGCAGGATGGCATGCACACCATCATCACCAACTTTGTTTTTATAAGAGTGTAGATAGATGTAGATGTAGAGTAGATACAAGCCGACAGGTGGACCCAATGGTAGTGAGATAATGTGATGCAATACTATAGGTGCCACGTGGAGCGTTTAACTGGTCAACTAGTCGTGTCTTGAGCAAATACAGAGTTGTACGGTGAGCCCGTGACTATATAATAACCACAAAACGTAAATGGTGACCGTAATGAGAGGATTCTGAAGTCCAATGTATGTATCGTGCTTTCGCTTCAAATACAATGATCGTCACTGTATATATCGCGAGAGAAAGATGAAACATGCGTGAATGTGCTGGGGGCTTACTTTTAGAGGACCTGGAGATAGTTTGTGTGCGTATGTGAAAGGGGCATAGAGGGGGTGTATGTGATGGAGAGAGAGACGCTCTTCGTTTCTCTTTATTATGACTAACTTTATATATAGTATAAAAATATAAAAATTCACAGTGCGGAATAAATATCATTGTGGGCACCATGCAATGCAAATTAACGTTCATAGGCCTCCATATAACTTTGTAATGTTGTATATATTTAGAAATTCTAAAAAAATTGGCCTCACTTTATTCAAAAGGAATGTTGTATGCGAAATAAACGTGAAGAGAGGGATTTTTAGATCAATGGGGTACGTGATGTAACATCTGTGAATGTGTAGTTGATGTATTTGGCAAGGCCTAGAGAGGTATGTGTGTGTATTACATATTCGAGAGAGGCATGGATAGAGGGGCCGGCTGGGGGAGGGGCGTGGGAGAGATAGCACGAGAAATGAGAGAGGTCTAGAGAGAGAGAGACGAATATGATGTCACGGCGAAAGATTCCCTAGAGTGTGTATATGCAAGGGGGAGGGGATAGAGGCATGAGGAGAATTTTTTTTGTGGTGTCTGTGTTGGTATGTGTTGGTGTGAGAAGATAACGAGACCTAGGGGCAGAGGCTGTGTCACCGCGTGAGGTCCGGTGGGTCGAGGTGAGGCCCTTGGTTCGGTTCCATCCTGCGCCACATTGGTCGTCCCGTGACGCATTTAGGGAGACCCATGGATGACTAGTCGTACAAGACAAAGGTAGCAGAATTGTGAAGGACTCTGTGTCCACTGACAAAGCCGACTGGGATTTGTAACCCTAGGTTCTCGGACTAAGGTAACCCCTTATCTCTGATATTACTCTTCATCCAACCTAACTTTAAGGGGCGTCCTACAGAATGCTCTTCTAGAATCATACTCGTCGATTAGGAAGAGAGGTGTGAGACAATGTGTGAGAGACATGCCTAAAGATAATGTGCGTACAGGAGACACGTAGGCAGGTCTATATATATATAAAGGGTCGATGGGGATTGTGCATGTGTATGCTTGTGAGAGGAAGAGTGCTTGTGGTAAAGGTTAGTGAAAATAGTCGTAAATGGTTACGAGAGGGAGGGAGGGTTATATCGAGAGCATGTCTGCGAGAAAGACACCTCGGGAGAGAGTGTGTGAGCATGTGTGAGAGACCACCGATGGAGAGTGAAACTACACATAAAAGACTGATGTACACATTGATTAAAGATATAAATTGTATCCAAATATTATGATGGGATCATGATATTTGCAATTCGCGTAAGGAACGGTCATTGATCCATCAGACATCTAGATTCTATCGAATTTGAGCATGTTTATGTTATTATTCGACAGAATTGATCCACATAGTTAGTATTTTGAACTCTAGACAATGCATCGCTTTAGCAATCGAATATAAATGTGAGTATAGTTCATGTTGTGTGTGTAATGCACATTATACATACGAAAGTTACACAATGAGCATTATAAATAGCTAGCTATGAACTAGCATACATTTGAATTCAACTTAAGGTGGTTTAAAAAAATCTAATTAAACATGAAGTCCATTCAATTATTTGAATTCGATATCATGGCATTTGTAAATCATACCTAAATTATGGGGGCACCAATATTTGCTCTGATTTTGTACATAATAGCATATATAGTCGTGTACAAAATAGATTCAAATTTAGCTCCTCCATTCCAAAATAATCGTAGTTATAGGATTTTCAAGTGTCAAAATTTCAAAAAGAAGCGGATAATTTAATGAGGTTTTCAAACATACAAAGTCAAATTTATTATTGTCTATTTAGGTCAATCCTCAAAGTTCAAGAGTACTCTAAACGTGAATGCTTCTGTTTCAAAATTTCGAACGAAGCACCAAAAGAGCCTCTACTCGCTCGAAACCGCGTGAGACCAATGTTTGGTAGTAGAAGGAAATTACTTTTCTAACTCCAACCCGTGAAACCTACCGGCCCGACGTCCAAATGTCTAAACCGGGGTAGGTTTGTAGCTTCATCTATACGCCACGCAACTGCCACCGAAAAACATTCATACACAATCGTCGCCTAAGCACATGAGCGCGGCCGAATTCGCTCCTGCCCACTATTTGGGACACCTGGGATTACCATCCTACCCCGGTCCGAAATTTAAGAGGGGGGCAAAGTTTGTACTTACCCCAAATTTAAAACAAGCGCGTCCCATCTGTTCAAAAAAGCCAAAAACAAGCGCGTCCTAGACCGAAACATGGTTCTCCCTTAGCTCCCCCCCCGTCCGATTCCCCATTCGTACTCCGTGGGCGCCAAAACTACCTCTCCACCAGCCGCGAAACCCCGACGTCCTCCATCTGCCACCCCATCCCACCCATCAACCGCCGCCCTCCTCCATCACGCCGGAGCTGATACCCCGACGTCGTCGTCCACCTCAACCTCAACGGCAACACCCTACACGGCTAGTATTTGAAGCCGAGGCTGAGCCGTCCGTACCCGAGCCAGTTCAACCACGCCGTCCTGCGCCTCACCGCTGCCGCTCCAACTTCGCCACTGTCCACCGCACCGGAGTTGTTCCTGCTACACCGTCCTTCGCCGCCTCGGATCTGCTTCCCCTCCGCCGACATACGGCCACGGCAACACTGTCAACAATTTGGCCATGGGTTCGTCCAAGCCTGCACCTTCCTCCAAAACATCGGTTTCCCGGCAAAAAGAAGAAGATCAGCGCGAGATATGGAGGAGACCACACTGGCAACCGGAAATGGTACTCCTCTTCCCTTATTCGTGCAAATCTTATGTGTCTGGTTGCATGGTATTCATCCCACAGAAGACACTAGTTGACCGCTTCTTCTTGATACTTGATGTTCCTAGTAACTCGCGATGCACAAGGTTTCTCCTCATATACTATTTCACCTTAGCTAGAGGTCTGTTGCCCCCCTGGATTTCAATTCCTTGTCAGTTGATTCCCAATTAATGAAAGCATTCCCCAGCGTAACAGGCTCTAGTCCGCCTATTACACCAGGGAAGCAGCGCCTCGATGTTTATCTTAGGGGCGTGTGGGGCCTAGAGCTGTTGGCGCCCGATCTGGAGGTCAGCCGGGATTAAAGGGATGGCCTGGGGGCGCTGCCAAGTACGGCGGTGGTGTGAGGTCGAGGGGAGGGCCGGGTGGCAGAGGCAGGGGTCTGGGCCGGTGGTCGCTGGCGATTCGAGAAAGATCATCAACAGTGACTGGCGGGAGGTAGACGAAGGCCATCTGTCTGTTCCTTATAGATCGGACGGTTCATAAAAAAATCGACTGGCCTATTTATTTTCAGTTGACTGTTATCTTGATAGGACAACATGTGGTGGTGTGCTGGAGGAGTACCTGCATTTCCTGTGCTCATATATTACAAAATCATATGGAGTAGAATCTAATTTTGTTTGCCATGCAATGTTGTAGAGCTATAATATGTCTCCTGTCATTTATTTTTCAGCCATCTGCTATCTGCTACTTTTACAGTGCACTAGTTCTGCACACACTTCACCCATACTCTCACTATTGTGTTTTATGCAAGGTATTTCAGACTCTACTGCTATGAGAGAAGCAGAAAAGAAAATAGAGAAGTCGCTCCAGCATCGTACGCGGATAGGACAGACACGTCTCAGCCTTATAAAGGGTGCAATGTCAACAGATGGAGATGGTAAACGTAGCTCTACAGTTGATGACCTCGCTCGCAATGAACCACCATCCCAGGTGACTTCGCGGTGCCATATGTGGTTGCATGTTGCATATGGTGTCTAGCTTGTATTCTAAAGGCCGAAGTCGGTCTTTATTAAGATAAGGAAAGATATTTCTTACATGAACCACCATCCCGTGAGCACCTGAAGACAAATAGCTAGTTAGGGCACTGGCCGAGCCAGTGACAAGCCCAGCATAGACATGCATCACCTGGAAGCCAACTAAAAAGCCACGATGGTGGCGAAGTAGCCCGCCTCCCACCAGGCTCTCAGGTCCTAGATGATCATGCTCACCACTCCAGCCGGATGTCTAGCTTGTATTGCTTCCAATTTGGTTAAATTACATCTGCTTAGCTTACACACTATACCTTTGAATATGACATGCCTTCCTCTTTTTGGTACATACTAGTACATCTGTCTATTAACCATGTTCTTACATCAAACTAATGTTCTTGTGTATCCCTCATCAATCACTTATGATGAGGCAGTCAGGCCAGTGGACTACTGTGAGAAAAGATCCTCATTTAAAGAATGTAGCATCAGCCTCCCCACATGATTCTCAAGAAACAACAAGGCCAGATGAAGATAGTGAACGTAGCTCTATAGTTGATTACCGCATTTCCCCTAGACTAGCATCACAGGTGCTTGCTCTAACTTGGCAGCTTGATATGTGGTTGCATGTTGCATATGGTGTCTAGATTATAATTCTTCCAATCTGGTTAAATTGCATGTGCTATTCTGCTTAGTTTATACATTATATCTGTTAATGTGACATGCCTTCCTGTTTTTAGTACATAGTACATCTATCTATTAAGCATGTCCTTACATAAAACTATTGTTTTTTTGGATCCCGCATCAATCAATATGACGAGACACCTTTAGTATATGCAGTGTGATATTAGTTGCATCTTTCATATGATTTATAGCATGCACTGCTTCTAATTTGTTGAAATGCCATTTATGATGGGACGCTTTTAACTTGGCAGAGTCATATTGGTTGCATCTTTCATGTGGTGTCTAGCTTGCATTGCTTCTTATTTGTTGAAATGCTTTCTGCCTAGTTTACACAAACAGTTGTGAATATGCCATGCCGTCCTATTTTTCGTATTATTCCATCCTAGTATCATGTGTTTGCCTTACATCAAAGTGGTGATTGTCAGTATCATGCACGAATGAGTTCTGAAGAGTGAATTTAATTACTTTTTCTTGTCGGTTTTACTTGACAATTCAAAATCAATAAAGCGGAAGGAAGTTAGCAAGGCAGCGGATAAAGGTGCTCCTTCCAAACTGAGGGCCTCTACAGATTCTACTCCTCCATCCCCCCAAGATGATTTCCAAGACAACACATGCATAGACACTCAACGTAGCTGTGTTGATGATGTGCACGTCTCCCCTAGTGCACCATCACAGGTGCTCCCTCTAACTTGACACTGTTATATGTGGTTGCATGTTATGTATGATGTCTAGCTTGTATTGCTTCTAATTTTGTTGAATTCCATCTGCTTACTTTACACATTATACTTGTGAATAAGACACGTGTTCCTGTTTCTAGAACATACAATATCTGTCTATCACACCATGTTCTTACATCAAAGTACTACTGTTGTGTAACCTGCAACAATCACTTATCATAAGACACGTCTGACTTGGGAGTGTGATATAGGTTACATCTCGCATTCTTCTCTAGCTTGTACTACTTCTAATTTGTTAAAATGGAACTTATGATGAGACAATTTTAACTTGGTAGAGTGATATTCATTGCATCTTTCATATGGTGTCTAGCTTTCATTGCTTCTAATTTCTTGAAATGCCTTCTCCTTAGTTTACACATCATAAGCTGTGAATATGCAATGGCACTAATGACGAGAGACCTTTAACTTGGTAGTGTGATGTTGTTTGCATCTTGCATATGATTTATTTCTTGTACTGCTTCACATTTGTTTAAACGCCATTTATGATGAGACACTGCTAACTTGGCAGAGCGATATTTGTAGCATCTTTCATATGGTGTCTACCTTCCATTGCATTGCTTCTAATTTAGTGAAATGTCTTCTGCTTAGTTTACACATCATAGTTCTGGTTATCTCATGTCGTCCTGTTATTCGTACATATTACATCCTCCTATCATGTGGTGGTCTAACATCAAAGTTCAGTTCGTCTGTATCACGGATCAATTTGTTCTAAAGAACTAAACTGTTATTCATTTTTCTTGTCGGCTTGACTTAACATGGCACAGAGAAAGAGGAAGCAACACAGAATGACAGGGAAAGGGAAGCGGAAGAATCCTGTAGATTCTGCTGGTACTGATGGTGCAATAGATGGTCAAAGTCCAGCGGAAAATTGTACAAACATGGTATCCCATGCTACACGAGTTGCAGAACAAGCCAAACAGAAACAAATAGCTGCCACCAAACAAGCAGAGACAACCCTAGTTGTTGCAACACCTTCCACAGTACCACCAACTGCATGATTTACTCGTTGGTCAACTCAGCTAGCAGCACGTTCCCAAGCTCCCTTGTCACCTGACACTACTTCCGAAGCACTCTTGACACAAGATGAGTTGGCAAGATTAGATGAACTTTGTGAGCTTCAACAGCAAGAAGGTAGTTGCTGGAGTCAAGTTACAGTTGCATGCTTCTTTATATGTAGTCTCACAGTATGATGTACACTAACACTTCCTATGTTCGTTGTTGGACTAGCACCTAGGCGCAAGAGGAAACAAACATCAGGATAATGCTCGATAGGTTAACTAAATCTAGAGGAGGAAGAATGGAGATCCGTTTTGAGGCAGGTTTAAAAAGGCCACGTGATTCTACAGAGTCAGCCAAGTTAGTATCAGTGGCAGCAGTTGTCGTTAGGTGTCATGTACGTATCCTCCCAACATGGATTCAGTACAGGAATGACAAATAAGAAACCGAGTTCAACACCTATAGCAATCTGACCTCAAACGGTCGAATCTCTGTGTTTAGTGTCATCCCTGGATCGATAATGCTGACACACACAGTACTCGAAGGATTTATAACAGAGTAGCGATCACACACTTATTACATCGAATGTCTCAAAAGAGAACTTATTACAATAAATATGTCTTAAGGCCATCTAATACGATAATAGCGGAAGGCTTGGAAGATAAAGTGAGTCCATCAACTCCAACGGCATAGCTGAGTGCATGACAAACGACCTATCACACCTTACTCGTCGACTGAAAAGTCTGCAACATGATACGTTGCAGCCCGAAAACGGGTCAGCACATGGAATATGCTGGCAATATAACACAGTAGAGCAATGGACAGATAAATGCTATCACTACATGCATATATGGCTGATGGAGGCTCTAAGGTTATATGTTTCTACGAAAAGCCAATTTTTTCCGACAACAAAGGAATAAATTTTATTTAACTATCATGGTGGTTGAAACATTGAGAGTGGTACCCCATCTCAATCCCAATTAGAAAGTAATTACCAACCCAACAAATTAATTTAGAGTGATGAGATCAATACAATAATTCAAGTACCAGATACTCAAGATGTCCATAACCGGGGACACGGCTAACCATGATTAGTTTGTACACTCAAGCAGAGGTTTGCGCACTTTTCCCCACAAGACTCGATCTCCTCCGTTGGATTTCTCGCACTTCATGGTGTTTGAGAAACGGATGACTGAGACACGGTCTTTCAGAAGCATTAACTCTAACCCCGGGTAGACAGTACCAACCTACATCCCCTACAGCTGCTAGCCTACCACTGGAAGAGGTCACGCAACATACTCAACTATGCCAGAGCCCGTAATGGCTTGCGGCTGCACACGGAAGTTTCTAGCATGAATAATCTTATGATCCCTTTGAGCCTGGGTGGCGTACCATAGGTTGATCACACGGTATAACCCCGGGATCTCCTAGGACAACACTGGTATAACCCCAGGTGCCCAAAACCAACAATCCACCCAGATGTGTATTAAAGTTGCCACCTTAAATTGAACCATTAATTAATAATCTCACATCTGTCATGGATTCACTCAAACCCAATCCACGTCTACAAGCATAGCATGGAAATATAAGCATAACGTAGAAGTAACTCCCAAGGGTTTGATAATAAAAGGCAATAGGTTCTACCTCATCATCTACTTCCCAATACCCACAAGTTAATCACATCCTAATCATGCAATGTTTGAGGATTGTAACTAATGCATAAAAACTGGGTATGAAAAGGGTATGATCAATGTGTTACTTGTCTTGCTGACGATCCGCAAAACCTAGTGACTCGTAGTAGCTGATACGTCTCCAACGTATCTATAATTTTTTATTGTTCCATGCTATATTATATTCTGTTTTGGATGTTTAATGGGCTTTATTATACACTTTTATATTATTTTTGGGACTAACCTATTAAACGGAGGCCCAGCCCAAATTGTTGTTTTTTTGCCTATTTCAGTGTTTCGCAGAAAAGGAATATCAAACGGAGTCCAAACGGAATGAAACCTTCGGGAATGTGATTTTCGAAACAAACGTGATCCAGAGGACTTGGAGTATATGTAAAGCAATCAACAATGAGAGCACGAGGCAGTGGGGCGCGCCCTCCACCCTCATGGGGCCCACGTTGCTCCACCGACGTAATTCTTCCTCCTATATATACCTACGTACCCCGAAAACATCATAACAGGAGCCAAAACCCTATTTCCACCGCCGCAACCTTCTGTACCCGTGAGATCCCATCTTGGGGACTCTTCCAGCGCACCCCCGGAGGGGGCGTTGATCACGGAGGGCTTCTACATCAACACCATAGCCTCTCCAATGATGTGTGAGTAGTTTACCTCAGACCTTCGGGTCCATAGTTATTAGCTAGATGGCTTCTTCTCTCTCTTTGGATCTCAATACAAAGTTCTCCTTGATCTTCTTGGAGATCTATTCGATGTAATCTTCTTTTGCGGTGTGTTTGTCGAGATCCGATGAATTGTAGGTTTATGATCACGATTATCTATGAACAATATTTGAATCTCCTCTGAATTCTTTTATGTATGATTGGTTATCTTTGCAAGTCTCTTCGAATTATCAGTTTGGTTTGGCCTACTAGATTGATCTTTCTTGCAATGGGAGAACTGCTTAGCTTTGGGATCAATCTTGCGGTGCTCGATCCCAGTGACAGAAAGGGAAATGACACGTATTGTATTGTTGCCATCGAGGATAAAAAGATGGGGTTTATATCATATTGCATGAGTTTATCCCTCTACATCATGTCATCTTACTTAAAGCATTACTCTGTTCTTCTGAACTTAATACTCTAGATGCATGCTGGATAGCGGTCGATGTGTGGAGTAATAGTAGTAGATGTAGAATCGTTTTGGTCTACTTGTCGCGGACGTGATGCCTATATACATGATCATACCTAGATATTCTCATAACTATGCTCAATTCTATCAATTGCTCGATAGTAATTCGTTTACCCACCGTAATACTTATGCTCTTGAGATAAGCTACTAGTGAAAACTATGGCCCCTGGGTCTATTTTCCATCATATTAATCTTCCAACACTTAGCTATTTTTATTGCCATTTATTTTACTTTGCATCTTTATCATAAAAATACCAAAAAATATTATCTTATCATATCTATCAGATATCACTCTCGTAAGTGACCGTGAAGGGATTGACAACCCCTTTATCGCGTTGGTTGCGAGGTTCTTATTTGTTTGTGTAGGTGCGTGGGACTTGAGCGTGATCTCCTACTGGATTGATACCTTGGTTCTCAAAAACTGAGGGAAATACTTACGCTACTTTACTACATCACCCTTTCTCTTCAAGGGAAAACCAACGCAGTGCTCAAGAGGTAGCAAGAAGTATTTCTGGCGCCGTTGCCGGGGAGGCTTACGCAAAGTCAAGTCAAGATTTGAACTCCCAGCAACGAGCCATTTCTGGCGCCGTTGCCGGGGAGTCTACGCACAAGTCAAGACATACCAAGTACCCATCACAAACTCTTATCCCTCGCATTACATTATTTGCCATTTGCCTCTCGTTTTCCTCTCCCCCACTTCACCCTTGCCGTTTTATTCGCCCTCCTTCCGTTCGATCTTGTGTTACCATGTACCTTATTTTTGCTTGCATCTTTGCTTGCTAAAAGTTTATGGATCCTCATCCACTTGCTAATCTCTTTAAGAGAGCCAATTATGATGAACCAATTTCTAGTGATTTGAGTGCACTAGATTATCTTTATGAGGTTTTGCTTGAAATTCATGAATCTGAAATTTGTGATGAAGAAATTTATGAAGAGATTCACGATAGCTCCTTGAATAAAAAGCATGATTGCAATGATTTTACTATAAATTATCTTGCTGTCAATTGTGCTAATAATATGCAAAACCCTAAGCTTGGGGATGCTAGTTTTGCTATGTCTACTACTTATTGCAATGATCATGATTGGGGTGATTCTTCTTATGATCTTGAAAATTTATTTAAGCCCCATGATGAATATGAGATTGATAATAATGTTTCCAATATTATTGAAAGTTGGTTTGGAAGAGTGTCAACTTTAGATCCCACATATTTGGAGAATGTTCAATCTTATGGTATTTTTGATAAAAGTGGGTTTGGAGAGGTCATCACTTTAGCTAATGTTAATCCCACTATTTTGGAACAGTGTCAACTTTGCATGCATGTGGATTGTGTTGAAAATATTTTATGTGATAGCTATATTGTTGAATTTTCTTATGATCCTACATGTAATTATTATGAGAGAGGAAAATATGGTTGTAGAAATTTTCATGTTACTAAATTACCTCTTGTTATGTTGAGATTGCTATTGTTTCTTTCCGCTTACTTGCATTTGCTAGTTTTTGCTTGCCTTGCAAATTTGTTTGCTTATAATATGCCTATGAGTAGGAAGTATGTTAGACTTACATGTGTTTGTCACATGTTTTATGATGCTCTCTTTGCACTTCAATTCTTGTCTTTCAAGTGAGCATCATTAAAATTATCAATGCCTAGCTAAAAGGCTTTAAAGAAAAGCGCTTGTTGGGAGACAACCCAATTTTTTTACTTGCTGTTATTCAATAAATAATCCATCTAGCTTATGTTTAGATTGGTTTTTTGTTTTAATTAGTGTTTGTGCCAAGTTAAACCTATAGGATCTTCTTGGATGATAGTTATTTGATCTTGCTGAAAATTCCAGAAACTTTCTGTTCACGAAAACAATTGTTAAAAATCACCAGAACGTGATAAAATATTGATTCCAACTGCAGTAGATCAATAAACCAATTTTCTAGGTCTTCCTAGCTTGGTAGATTTTTCTGAGTTCCAGAAGTTTGCGTTAGTTACAGATTACTACAGATTGTTCTGTTTTTGACAGATTCTGTTTTTCGCGTGTTGTTTGCTTATTTTGATGAATCTATGGCTAGTAAAAGAGTTTATAAACCATATAGAAGTTGGAAAACAGTAGTTTTAACACCAATATAAATAAATAATGAGTTCATTAAAGTACCTTGAAGTGGTGTTTTGTTTTCTTTCGCTAACGGAGCTCACAAGATTTTCTGTTAAGTTTTGTGTTGTGAAGTTTTCAAGTTTTGGGTAAAAGATTTGATGGATTATGGAACAAGGAGTGGAAAGAGCCTAAGCTTGGGGATGCCCATGGCACTCCAAGATAATCTAAGGACACCGAAGAGCCAAAGCTTGGGGATGCCCTGGAAGGCATCCCCTCTTTCGTCTTCGTCCATCGGTAACTTTACTTGGAGCTATATTTTTATTCACCACATGATATGTGTTTTGCTTGGAGCATCTTGTATGATTTGAGTCTTTGTTTTTTAGTTTACCACAATCATCCTTTATGTACACACCTTTTGAGAGAGACACACATGATTCGGAATTTATTAGAATACTCTATGTGCTTCACTTATATCTTTTGAGCTATATAGTTTTTGCTCTAGTGCTTCACTTATATCTTTTAGAGCACGGTGGTGGATTTGTTTTATAGAAACTATTGTTCTCTCATGCTTCACTTATATTATTTTGAGAGTCCTACAAAACAGCATGGTAATTTGCTTTAATTATGATAGGCATCCAAGATTAGTAAAAAAATCTTATGAGTGTGTTGAATACTATGAGAAGTTTGATGCTTGATAATTGTTTTGAGATATGAAGATGGTGATATTAGAGTCATGCTAGTTGATTAGTTGTGAATTTGAGGAATACTTGTGTTAAAGTTTGTGATTCTCGTAGCATGCACGTATGGTGAACCGTTATGTGATGAAGTCGGAGCATGATTTATTTATTGATTGTCTTCCTTATGAGTGGCGGTCGGGGATGAGCGATGGTCTTTTCCTACCAATCTATCCCCCTAGGAGCATACGCGTAATACTTTTCTTTGATAACTTATAGATTTTTGCAACAAGTATATGAGTTCTTTATGACTAACGTTGAGTCCATGGATTATACGCACTCTCTTCCTTCCACCATTTCTAGCCTCTCTAATACCGCGCACTTTTCGCCGGTATCATATACCCACCATATACCTTCCTCAAAACAGCCACCATACCTACCTATCATGGAATTTCCATAGCCATTCCGAGATATATTGCCATGCAACTTACCACCGTTCCGTTTACTATGACACGCTCCATCATTTTCATAATTGCCTTGCATGATCATGTAGTTGACATCGTATTTGTGGCAAAGCCGCCATTTATAATTTTCATACATGTCACTCTTGATTCATTGCATATCCCGGTACACCGCCGGAGTCATCCACATAGAGTCATATTTTGTTCTAAGTTTTGAGTTGTAAAGTAAATAAAAGTGTGATGATCATCATTATTAGAGCATTGTCCCAAGTGAGGAAAGGGTGATGGAGACTATGATTCCCCCACAAGTCGGGATGAGACTCCGGACGAAAAAAAAGAGGCCATAAAAAAAGAGAAAAGGCCCAAATAAAAAAATGAGAGAAAAAGAGAGAAGGGACAATGCTACTATCCTTTTACCACACTTGTGCTTAAAAGTAGCACCATGATTTTCATGATAGAGAGTCTCCTCTGATATCACTTTCATATACTAGTGGGAATTTTTCATTATAGAACTTGGCTTGTATATTCCAATGATGGGCTTCCTCAAAATGCCCTAGGTCTTCGTGAGCAAGCGAGTTGGATGCACACCCAGTTAGTTTCTTTTTGAGCTTTCATATACTTATAGCTCTAGTGCATCCGTTGCATGGCAATCCCTACTCACTCACATTGATATCTATTAATGGGCATCTCCATAGCCTGTTGATACGCCTAATTGATGTGAGACTATCTTCTCCTTTTTTGTCTTCTCCACAACCACCATTCTATTCCACATATAGTGCTATGTCCATGGCTCACGCTCATGTATTGCGTGAAGATTGAAAAAGTTTGAGAACACCAAAAGTATAAAACAATTGCTTGGTTGTCATCGGGGTTGTGCATGATTAAATACTTTGTGTGATGAAGATAGAGCATAGCCAGACTATATGATTTTGTAGGGATAACTTTCTTTGGCCATGTTATTTTGAGAAGACATAATTGCTTAGTTAGTATGCTTTAAGTATTATTATTTTTATGTCAATATTAAACTTTTGCCTTGAATCTTTTGGATCTGAATATTCATACCACAAATAAGAGAATTACATTGAAAATTATGCTAAGTAGCATTCCACATCAAAAATTCTGTTTTTATCATTTACCTACTCGAGGACGAGCAGGAATTAAGCTTGGGGATGCTTGATACGTCTCCAACGTATCTATAATTTTTTATTGTTCCATGCTATATTATATTCTGTTTTGGATGTTTAATGGGCTTTATTATACACTTTTATATTATTTTTGGGACTAACCTATTAACCGGAGGCCCTGCCCAAATTGCTGTTTTTTTTGCCTATTTCAGTGCTTCGCAGAAAAGGAATATCAAATGGAGTCCAAACGGAATGAAACCTTCGGGAACGTGATTTTGGAACAAACGTGATCCAGAGGACTTGGAGTCTACGTAAATCAATCAACGAGGAGAGCACGAGGTAGGGGGCGCGCCTACCCCCCTAGGTGCGCCCTCCACCCTCGTGGGGCCCACGTTGCTCCACCGATGTACTTCTTCCTCCTATATATACCTACGTACCCCGAAAACATCAGAACAGGAGCCAAAACCCTATTTCCACCGCCGCAACCTTCTGTACCCGTGAGATCCCATCTTGGGGCCTTTTCCGGCGCTCCGCCGGAGGGGGCATTGATCACGGAGGGCTTTTACATCAACACCATAGCCTCTCCGATGATGTGTGAGTAGTTTACCTCAGACCTTAGGGTCCATAGTAATTAGCTAGATGGCTTCTTCTCTCTCTTTGGATCTCAATACAAAGTTCTCCTTGATCTTCTTGGAGATCTATTCGATGTAATCTTCTTTTGCGGTGTGTTTGTTGAGATCCGATGAATTGTGGGTTTATGATCAAGATTATCTATGAACAATATTTGAATCTCCTCTGAATTCTTTTATGTGATTGGTTATCTTTGCAAGTCTCTTCGAATTATCAGTTTGGTTTGGCCTACTAGATTGGTCTTTCTTGCAATGGGAGAACTGCTTAGCTTTGGGTTCAATCTTGCGGTGCTCGATCCCAGTGACAGAAAGGGAAATGACACGTATTGTATTGTTGCCATCGATTATAAAAAGATGGGGTTTATATCATATTGCATGAGTTTATCCCTCTACATCATGTCATCTTACTTAAAGCATTACTCTGTTCTTATGAACTTAATACTCTAGATGCATGCTGGATAGCGGTCGATGTGTGGAGTAATAGTAGTAGATGCAGAATCGTTTTGGTCTACTTGTCGTGGACGTGATGCCTATATACATGATCATACCTAGATATTCTCATAACTATGCTCAATTCTATCAATTCCTCGATAGTAATTCATTTACCACCGTAATACTTATGCTCTTGAGAGAAGCCACTAGTGAAAACTATGGCCCCGGGTCTGTTTTCCATCATATTAATCTTCCAACACTTAGCTATTTTTATTGCCGTTTATTTTACTTTGCATCTTTATCATAAAATTACCAAAAATATTATCTTATCATATCTATCAGATATCACTCTCGTAAGTGATCGTGAAGGGATTGACAACCCCTTTATCGCGTTGGTTGCGAGGTTGTTATTTGTTTGTGTAGGTGCATGGGACTTGAGCGTGATCTCCTACTGGATTGATACCTTGGTTCTCAAAAACTGAGGAAAATACTTACGCTACTTTACTGCATCACCCTTTCCTCTTCAAGGGAAAACCAACGCAGTGCTCAAGAGGTAGCAGTAGCACGCTTCACACTCCGGGAATTCTATCGCAAACAAACAATAGCATACATAAGCAATCAAGAAAAGAAGCACGGGTAAAACTCAGATAAGAAGATCTAACCAGAAAGTTCAACTGAAGAACTCTGGTTTGCAAAAAGAATCAAATCAAACGGAGCAACAAAACTCAAACTGCGAAAGAAACAAGATCCGATTACTAATCTGGACTAAAGTCAAATTTTACAGTACCAAAATCTTGTTCAAGTTGGTTAAACAGAAAGGGGGTTTCGAGACGAAGATCTAGGCGCTTGAATCGCCTGATTCTGATAAACGAGCGAAAAGATAAACTAAAACGAAGATCAGGGCACAAATCGCGATCGAAAATAATCGCGGAAAAACTCTGGAAAAAGAATAACTGATGAATAGGCTAACGAACGAACGTTCGCTGTCTGTGACTAACGGGTGAACAGCGTTCGTTAAAATGAACTTACGGACAAACGTCCGCTAAATAAATAAACCGACGGAAAAAACCGATCTAATAAAAAAAATGAGATCTAGGGTTTCGAAAGAAAACCAAACGGTTTTCTCGCAAAAACTGGCGGCGACGGCGGCTACCTCCGGCGACGGATGGCGAGGCGGCGGCGGGACGGCGGCGCGGCTCCGGCGGTTCGGGCGCGGGGCGGC
>NC_057802.1:145589497-145679152 GCF_018294505.1 Triticum aestivum
CCCCGGGACAAGTGTCCTAGACGGACACGGCCCGGTAAGTCGGTTCAAACTTTTATTTTAAAATAAGTCCTGGCGCAGAAAAACTAACGAAAGAAATACTAAACGGACTCCACAAATCCTGGAATAAATTTTCGTGGTCCTCTAAAAATATGCCGGACAAAGTGAACATTTATTTGGGCCTCTAATGCAATTTTGAAAAACGTGTATTTTCCTAATTCAAATAAAATTGCAATAAAAATCCAAATAAAATTTATTTATTTGATTTTACTATTTTTCCTCCAATATTTCATTTTATTTGGAGAAGTCATATTATCTCCTCTCATATTTTAATACGAAATATTTTCGGAGAGAAAAATTATTTAAAACCAAAATAGTCCTTGTTTCAATATTATATAAAATTCAAATATGAAAAACGTGAAATCCCCAACTCTCTCCGTGGGTCCTTGAGTTGCTTAGGATTTCGAGGATCGCGAAACAAAAATGCAATAAAATATGATATGCATGAATGACCTATGTATAACATTCCAAATTGAAAATTTGGGATGTTACAAACCTACCCCCCTTAAGATGAATCTCGTCCCTGAGATTCGGGTTGGCTAGAAAATAGGTGTGGGTGGTCTTTGAGTAAATCATCCTCTCGTTCCCAAGTGGCTTCCTCCTCGGTATGGTGGCTCCACTGAACTTTGCAAAACTTGATAACCTTGCTGCGAGTATCTCGGCTGGCAAACTCGAGAATTTTGACAGGTTTCTCCTCATATGTCAAATCACTGTCCAACTGAATTGCTTCCAGGGGCACTGTATCTCTCAAAGGAATATCGGCCATCTCTGCATGGCACTTCTTCAACTGGGAAACATGAAACACATCATGAACTCCTGACAGTCCTTCGGGTAACTCCAACTTATAGGCAACCTCTCCCATGTGTTCCAAAACACGGTACGGTCCTACAAATCTCGGGGCTAACTTTACCTTAACTCCAAAACGTTTAACTCCTCTCAAGGGTGACACTCGCAGATATGCTCTGTCTCCGATTTCATAGGCTACCTCCTTGCGTTTCGAGTCTGCATAACTCTTCTGTCTGGACTGAGCTACCTTCAGTCTATCTCGAATCAGCTTAACCTTCTCTTCTGACTCTTTAATCAAATCCGGACCAAACAACTAACGGTCTCCTACTTCATCCCAGATCAACGGTGTTCTGTACCTCCTTCCATACAAAGCTTCAAAAGGTGCCATCTTCAAACTGGCCTGGTAACTGTTGTTGTATGAGAACTCTGCGTAGGGCAAATTACCGTCCCAACTAGATCCATAATCTAGCGCACAAGCTTTTAACATGTCCTCCAGAATCTGATTGACTCTCTCGGTCTGTCCATCTATCTGCGGGTGAAAAGTTGTACTGAATTCTAGCCTGGTACCCAAAGTCTGGTGTAGCTGGTGCCAAAACTTTGAAGTAAATTGTGTTCCTCTATCTGATATGATGGTCCTCGGAACTCCGTGCAGACATGTGATCCTGGTCATATATATCTTGGCCAACTTCGCACTGGTATAGGTGGTTTTTACTGGGATAAAGTGGGCTACTTTGGTCAAACGATCCACTACTACCCAGATAGAATCATATCCCGATCGGTTCTTGGGCGATTCGGTGATAAAATCCATGCCAAGCTTATCCCACTTCCATTCGAGTATCGGCATAGGCTGCAGTAATCCTGCTGGCTTCTGATGTTCTGCCTTCACTCTCTGACATACATCACATACGGCTACATACTCGGCAATATCCTTCTTCATTCCAGTCCACCAGAAATGCTCCTTCAAATCCAAATACATCTTGGTGTTTCCGGGGTGTATCGAGTATGGCGAGTCATGAGCTTCCTGAAGTATCAACTTCCTTATCTCTGCATTATTGGGCACATAAACACGGTCCTCAAACCACAAGGTGTTGTGCTCATCCTCACGAAAACCTTTGGCTTTTCCATCACTCATCTTCTCCTTTATTTCAGCAATTTCTTTGTCATCCTTCTGAGCTTTTCGAATCTTTCCCAATAATGTTGACTGAACCTCCAATGCTGCAACAAAACCTCGAGGGACTATCTCAAAACGTAGCTCCCTGAGATCTTCTGCTAACTCCTTTGGCAATCCTCCGTTTACGAGGGTATTGACATAACTCTTCCGGCTCAAAGCGTCTGCTACGACATTGGCCTTTCCTGGATGATAGTGCAACTTCATATCATAATCCTTTATGAGCTCCAACCATCTCCTTTGCCTGAGGTTCAGCTCCTTCTGGGTAAAAATGTACTTCAAACTCTTGTGATTTGTGTACACATCGCAACGGTTTCCAATAAGAAAATGTCTCCAGGTCTTGAGCGCATGCACTACGGCTGCTAACTCCAAATCATGTGTGGCATAATTCAACTCATGCGGTCGAAGTTGTCTTGAGGCATAAGAAACAACTCTCCCGTCTTGCATAAGTACTCCTCCAAGTCCTAAGCGAGCGGCGTTGCAATACACTTGGAAATCCTTGCGTATATCCGGCAGAATCAGCACTGGGGCTATAGTCAAATGTTTCTTCAACTCCTGGAAACTTGCTTCACATTCTTCAGTCCAATGGAACTTGGTGTCCTTCTTCAACAATGTCGTCATAGGCTTTGCAATCTTGGAGAAATTCTCAATAAATCTCCGATAGTATCCCGCGAGTCCAAGAAAACTGCGGATCTCTCCAACTGAGGTGGGTGCCAACCACTCAGTGACTGACTGGACCTTGGTGGGATCCACTGCTATACCTTCTCCTGATATAACATGTCCAATAAATCCAACTTCCTTCAACCAAAACTCACATTTGCTGAACTTGGCATATAACTGATGTTCCCTGAGCTTCTCGAGAACTAAACGCAAATGCTCCTTGTGTTCCTCTTCATTCTTCGAGTATACCAACATATCATCAATGAACACCACGACAAACTTATCCAAGAACACCTTGTTCATCATACTCATGAAATGGGCAGGGGCGTTAGTCAGTCCAAACGACATAACCGTATACTCATATAACCCATAGCTCGTGGTGAAAGCTGTTTTAGGTATATCCTTTTCTCGAATCTTCAGCTGGTGATATCCTGATCGCAGATCGATCTTTGAAAACACTTTAGCTCCTTGCAGCTGGTCGAACAAATCATTGATCATCACCAGTGGGTACTTGTTCTTGATCGTTACTTCATTCAATGCACGATAATCAACAACCATTCTTAACGATCCATCCTTCTTCTCAACCAAAAGCACTGGGGCTCCAATGTAACCTTTCTCCAACAACTCTTTAATCTGCTTCTTAATCTCCTCCAGATCATTTGCGGGCATCCGGTACGGTCTCTTTGATATTGGTCCGGTGCCTGGCAATAGCTCTCTCAAAAACTCGATGTCTCAATCTGGCGGCATGCCTGGTAACTCCTCTGGAAATACATTTGGGTAATCCTTCACTACATGCACTTCCTCCTGAACAACTCCCGTGAGAGAATTTACTTGAGTCCTCCTAGGCGCATGATGTGACGCCCGGATAATTAAGCTACAGTAAACCTCTGCTAATGATGCCACGTCACCTCGATTACTGTTGCTCATCTCGTGTTAGTTCGAAACCAATTCAAATTCAAGCAAACCATAAAAAATTTCAAATATTAAAACTAAAATGTCTGGGGTGAGCCAAATAAATCCTAAGTAATAATGGTGGAGAAACCAACAATTTTAAAAGTATTTGAATGTGCTAAAATAAATAAAATAGCGACTGAAACAATAACTTAAATGCTTTTTTAATTAATAAATAATACAAGGTACTTTACCTTTGTCCCAAACTTTTTGTTAGAACAGTTGATTTTACAAATCTAATTTAGGAGTGGGTTTCAATTTTTGTAAAACTATAAACTATTAAATAAGTAAAAGAAAACAGAGACAAGAAAATAAATAAAAATAAAACAAAAGGAAGGAAAAAAACCTGCTGGGCCGTGGCCCAGCTGGCCACCGGGCCAACGAGGCCGGCCCAGCCGCGCCCCACCCCACTCTCCATATCCCCATCCCGGTCAAACCCTAACCCGTAACCCCCCACTCGCCCCCACTACGCTCTTCTCCCTCCCCCCCGATCCGATCTGGATCGGGGCTTACCTCACCGCCCCTGACGTCGCCCGTCGCCGCCCCGCCGGCGCCCGTCGCTCCGACTCGCCGGGCCACCTCGCTGCTCGTCGAACGCCTCCCCGCTGCGCCCCGACTACCACGCCTCGCCGCCCGGCGCTGCCCGACGTCGTCTTCCCCGCGCCCGTCGCCGGATCGCCAAGCACCGCACCTCCTCATCACCACCTCGCCGGACTGCCCCACCGGAACAACGTCTCCAACCTCCTCCTCGAGCCCCGCTGCCATTTCTCTACGCTCAAACGGTGAGGCCCCCGGCCTCTCCTCCCTCTTCCCCCGTCACCCTATGCACGCGCTCAATGCTCTGCCGCCCTCATCGCGACCCCGCTGGTCGTCCTCGCCTGCAACTGCTATATGCTCGCTCTGTAACGCTGGCTGCTGTGCTGCTGCTTGCTCTGCCTGCTGCCTTCGTGCAGCTGCGCCCGGCCCTTGCCCCGTGACCACCGCTCCTTGGCATCGCCCGCTGTGTCCTTGACCCGCCAAGGCCGCGCCACTCATGCTCACCGCGCTCCGCCTCTACCGTGCTCCGCGTTGCTGGTTCGCCGGCCGCGCGCGCCCCGTGGCCTCCGCCGGCCGCCCCGCTGGATCCCGCAGCCCCGCGGCACCGCCCGAGTCTGTTCCCTCGGGCACGCGCCCGTTCGTGCGCCCGCGAGCCCCTGCGCCCGAACCGCCCAGCGCTCGTTCGGCTCCCTTGGGCCTATGACACGGGGCCCCACGCCCAGAACGTTAAAAAAGAATATATATATATATATATGTATATAAATAAAAATGTTAATTAATTAATTAACTTAATTAATGAAGTTTAATTAACCTAATTATCTTAATTAACCAGTGTTAGAAAATCTAATTAGCTAACTATACTAATTAATCTGTTAGTGAGTTAATCAGTCGATGACATACGGACCCCACATGTCAGTTTGACTAGGTCACCTGGTTAGTTGACTGCTAACATCACCCTAACATCATGCTGACGTCATAATTACATTTTTTAATTAAATTAATTCTGTTAATTCTAAAAATAAATTAAATCTTTAAAAATTAATATAAAATAATCCGTAACTCGGATGAAAATACTTTGTACATGAAAGTTGCTCAGAACGACGAGACGAATCCGGATACGCATCCCATTTGTCTGCCACACATCCCTAGCATAGCAAACACGCAACTTTCCCCCTCCGGTTCATCTGTCCGAAAACGCGAAACACCGGGTATACCTTCCCGGATGTTCCCCCCTTCACCGACATCGCCTAGTACCACGTTAGGGCATACCTAGCACCGCGTATTGCCTTGTTATGTTTTGTGATGCTTTGTTTGCTCCGTATTTACTATTTCGTCCCCCTCTTCTTCTCCGGTAGACCCCGAGACCGACGCCGCCGCTACCCAGTACGACTACGGTGTTGACGACCCCTCCTTCTTGCCAGAGCAACCAGGCAAGCCCCCCCCCCCTGATCACTAGATATCGCCTATTCCTTCTCTCTATTGCTTGCATTAGAGTAGTGTAGCATGTTACTGCTTTCAATTAATCCTATTCTGCTGCATAGCCTGTCATTGTTGCTACAATTGTTGATACCTTTACCCTCTATCCTAAATGCTTAGTATAGGATGCTAGTATTCCATCAGTGGCCCTACACCCTTGTCCGTCTGTCATGCTATACTACTAGGCCGTGATCACTTCAGGAGGTGATCACGGGCATACTATATACTTTACACTGTTGCATTACTTATGATACCGTTCGGAGATGGGGGCTGAAGGGGCAGGTGGCTCCATCCAGGTAGAGGTGGGCCTAGGTTCCCGACGGCCCCCGACTGTTACTTTGTGGCGGAGCAACAGGGCAGGTTGAGACCACCTAGGTGAGAGGTGGGCCTGGCCCTGGTCGGCGTCCGCGGTTACATTAAAATAACACGCTTCACGAGATCTTGGTATTTGATCTGAGTCTGGCCACTCGCCTATACGCACTAACTAACTACGCGGGAACAGTTATGGGCACTCGACGTCGTGGTATTAGCCGAAGCCTTCTTGACGTCAGCGACTGAGCGGCGCGCGTCGGGTTGGACCGCGTAACGCAACTTCCTTTGAAATGAAGGTTGCTAGGTCTGCTCACCGACCGCGTTCGCAACATGCAGGTGTGCAATTGGCGATGGGCCCAGACCCCTGCACGCATAGGATTTAGATCGGCGTGCTGACCTCTCTGTTGTGCCTAGGTGGGGCTGCGACGTGTTGATCTTCCGAGGTCGGGCATGATCCAGAAAAGTGTGTCCGGCCAAAGGGGATCGAGCGTGTTGGGTAATGTGGTGCACCCCTGCAGGGAAGTTTATCTATTCGAATAGCCGTGATCCTCGGTAATAGGACGACCCGGAGTTGTACCTTGACCTTATGACAACTAGAACCGGATACTTAATAAAACACATCCTTCCAAGTGCCAGATATAACCCGGTTATCGCTCTCATACAGGGCGATGAGGGGAGGATCGCCGGGTAGGATTATGCTATACGATGATACTTGGTGAACTTACCATCTACTCTCTTCTACATGCTGCAAGATGGAGGCTGCCAGAAGCGTAGTCTTTGACAAGACTAGCTATCCCTCTCTTATTCTGGCATTCTGCAGTTCAGTCCACCAATATTGCCCCTTTACACATATACCCATGCATATGTAGTGTAGATCCTTGCTTGCGAGTACTTTGGATGAGTACTCACAGTTGCTTTGCTCCCCCTTTTCCCCCCTTTCCTTTCTTTCTGGTTGTCGCAACCAGATGCTGGAGCCCAGGAGCCAGACGCCACCGTCGATGACGACTCCTTCTACACTGGAGGTGCCTACTACTATGTGCAGGCCGCTGGCGACGACTAGGAGTAGTTTAGGAGGATCCCAGGCAGGAGGCCTGTGCCTCTTTCGATCTGTATCCCAGTTTGTGCTAGCCTTCTTAAGGCAAACTTGTTTAACTTATGTCTATACTCAGATATTGTTGCTTCCGCTGACTAGTCTATGATCGAGCACTTGTATTCGAGCCCTCGAGGCCCCTGGCTTGTATTATGATGCTTGTATGACTTATTTTATTTTTAGAGTTGTGTTGTGATATCTTCCCGTGAGTCCCTGATCTTGATCATACACGTTTGCGTGTATGATTAGTGTACGATTGGATTGGGGGGGCACAAGTTGGTATCAGAGCCGACTGCCTGTAGGAATCCCCCTTCCACACTCCTTGGCTGAAGTCGAGTCTAGACATTGCAAAACTTTTTACTAACATGGATGTGTGTCTTACGGGCTCACGTCGCCATTTGGGTGGTATTAGGATCTTTTACTCCTCGACCTATACTCTGGGACTCTGATCTCTCTTCTATTCGGGTTAAAATGAATTTACTAACTCTGACTCTAGGTTCTCGTAACTACTTCCTCCCAGAGAGCCCTTATCACAGAGGATCGCCTGCTGCACCAGAAGATTCTGAAGATACCCTCTGATGTTCTTGTGCCTGTCGTTTTTGCAATTTCCTATCACCGATATATCCCTATGGATAAACACATACACTCGTCATCCATACCTTCATTCCAAGATGCTCTTGATATTACTAGATACCACGGAATATTTTCCAATATCTCGAGAATCCTTTGTGCCTACTGTTAGCACTTCTCAGCGTGAATACACCTGCAAATAATTCCTCACACTTATTGAGGATTCGTTCATCCCCAGTTGATCATGTGTTTCACAAAATTCTTTGAAATGTTATCCGAGCTTTCGAGAATCCTCTACAGCCTATGGCTCTTGAAATTCTTGTCTGCCTACATTATGGTTAATTCCAAATGCCTAGCATTATTTATTGACATCCTTTGCCATCATTTTGAGACCGTTGATTCAATATGATGCAGATGCTCGCAATCATCAGTCGCAATTAGAATTCCTCCTTCTAGCTCAGACGTCATTTTTGAACATGAGCTGGTTCTCGACCAATCAATTGCCGTCGGTTGTACCCCTAAGTCTATTCGGCTTATCCATCCTTAATCAGAGCGTTTGCTTTTGATCCCTCGATTTGGAAAATATTAATTCCTTTACATTTGAGCTCTGAATTAGTCAGTTGTTTCTACAATCCGATCTCCTTGCATTCTCTCTTCTTCTGGTTGAGTACCGATGCTCACATCAGATCCCTTGAGGACCACTGGATCCTTTGTTGGATTTTGTCCGACAGCGTCCTTCATATTCAATCACTTCGGAAGTTCTTTCCCTGATACATAATGCCATTGGTAAATCCTATTCCCTGACTTGACCAACCATGCTTTGCTTTCAAGCTGGTGATATTTACTCTTGAAGCTTGTAGAGTATGTTTCTAAGATGCCCCGATGGGTTGAACCTATACCTTCTCTAAAACCTTGTGAACCTGAATGTTTTCACGAGTCATACTCTTTTGGTGCTTCGCCAGATACAATTTCAACACTACAACTTCTTCGAAGACGAGAAGTGAATGATAGGTTATGCATTAAAGAAGTGGGAGTCGACCTTGAACTTTGTGTTCATGCCCATGGACACGATGAAGATCCTATCATGGAAGCTTCTTGTAATAATAACTATTTCCTTCATAAATATCATCTGGTATCCGTGAATTGATCCTTTGCAACCGTGGTTCCGACCATGATTGTTCTTCTTTGATCCCATTTCTCGGACAAGTTAAAGCACTTGTCTTCTACAGATCAATATGCCTGCCCAACCTCTATCATGATCTACCTTCGAGTATTACCCCTGGTATCTCGAGGATATCATGCCATTGCACTACAAATTATGAACTTTCGATGAAGTACTACCTTTCCCTGTCTTTGTCACTTCATGGGTTCTAGGTTGTTTGTCAACCGAGAACACTGATAAGTGAATCGATTCCGCGCTCCGGTTCAATAACTAATTTTTGTTGATTACGAGTTTAATTATCGTGCTAAATCTTAACTGTGCTACTTGGTCTTTCTTTCTGGAGCACAATTCTCGATGATGAGCTAAGCTTATGTCGATCTTCCTCGCCATATCATTACGCCTCAAACAACGAGCTTGATTCCAATCTTTCGCTGCATCAGTCCTTTTGTTTGATGCAGTCGCTATTCGATTGCTTCTTCATGGAGCCTCTCGACAAAATTTGTCGTGATCATCATCATCCTTTTGGGTTCTTCCGGGATATCTATTGAATTCTTGATGAGAAATACCATCCTTGCCCCTCGATGATTAGTGTTATCATCGGCATCTTTATTGCCCTCCCTCCAACACAAACTTGTTCATGTTTCGTGTAGTACCTTGAGTTCCTTGCTATCCAGCTTTTGTTATGTTCTACCTTGGGGTATTACCATCTTTTACGTCAAGGATGTTGTGAGGATTGCTCCACCTCTTAAGAATTCTTAAAATAGTGATACTTCTCACTATCACCATTCTTTCTTGGTTCCCGTGTTGATTCTAACCGGGATACCAACAAGTGAACGGTGTTGTTTGGATTCTGTACTTCTAGCAACCCTATTACTTTGAAGTTAATGGCCGACCATTCATTCTTAGGCTATTGGTTATTGAATCAACTTTCTAACATTCATCATGCTACCTAACACCATATTTCGGGTGCACCTTTCAACTAATGTTTTATTGTGTATGTTTTCCTCGAGCATAACTCATTATGTCATTTGATCCGACAAATGTTATCTCCTTGTTCACATAATTGTGGAAATCCATCTTTTGGAGATCTCGATGAATTGTCACTGAGACCATCAGCCACGTCCTCATCCTCTCCTTGGTTTAATGATGAATTCTCGTTTTGTAACTCACTCCCATAGTTCATTTCCCGAGAATCTTACATTGTCATCTCGTCAATTTGTGTTGCACCTTTTCTTCTCTGGCATCCTAAGTCGGAGGTATCCTGACACCAATCGGATCTGAACCTCGGCCAGATATGATGGTTGGAACATATTTCCAAGAGTTATAACATTGGTCTTTATATGACTCGTTAAGGTGATGTCATGCCTAGCACGCCTGACCGGAGGACCTATTATTATAATTTCCTTTTTAGCAAGGCTATCCATTCTTCCATGAGGAAATTGTAAAACTTATTCTACAAGTTGTTCCTGATGGATCCTTCATGTATCCGAAGTCTGACCTTTGCTTGAAGACCTTGTCAGTGCTATCTCGAAGCATGTCTGTGGTACTCCAATTTCCAACAAGAACATTTGAAGCCCAATGATAAATGTTTCCTGCTCAATTATCCAAACACCGCTGTATGGGTATTGTCATGAAATTTCTCTCACCTTACCCAAAGAGTTTTCTACATAATATCCTGTCATGGATATCTTGTTTTGCTTGTCCTTGGGAAGGATATACCCCTGAAATGTGTGTAAACACCTTTTCCTTTCCGTTGCTCTGTTTAATCTGATGATCACATTTTCCTTTCCATTGTTTGGATTAACGTTTCTTGTAATCTGACTTAGCTGAGCAGTGATAATTCCCTGCTTAGGGAAGCACCTCGTTGTGCCACTCTATCAGTAAGACCCTGTTACTATTGTTGATGACATTCCGGTAACCACCGATGGACGAGAACTTTGCCTATTGGTTCGCCTCGTTTCAACGAGCAGGAAAATGGTTCTCTTCGTCCCTCACCCTTGGTACCGATGTTGTTGCTGACATAACTGACAGACTATCCTCTGACATGCCCTGCTTATATGATCGTGCAAGACGTCACTGCCCTTCCTACTTTTAACCCACATGGTGGGCCCATAACCCACAGTTCCACAAGATTGAAACCTGACTCTCCTGTACACCCTATTGTCAAAGTTATTCCTCGTGCGTGGCCTTGTATGTAATTCACGAGCCACCTTCAAGTCTGATATCAGACACAATACTTATTCCCGTTGCTTTGAACCCCTTTCACACCCTGTAACAGGCATCGAACGATTGCCTGCCCGCTCGAAACTTCCTAGGATACCTCCTTACTTTTCTCTCGATATTTCCTTAATTTCAATTTAAGAATTACTTTCCGCCAACATCCCCGATGTTATCGACCAGATAGACAACCTTGCAGGGGTCCGTTCTTCTGGAATACCCACCCTTTATTCTTTCGTAAGTACGATGGAGTTCCCGAAGAAAGGGTGCCGACTTCATCACGATGACCTAAAGAAGAGAAATGAAGACATCAACGTAATGGATCGACCTCTTCGAGAAGAGCAATCAAGACCGAGAAGATCCGTTGGAATTTCGCAACCACAACTTTCCCCCTTACACTACTTCTTAAATCTCGGGACGAGATTTCTTGTAGTGGAGGAGAATTGTGACGCCCGGATAATTAAGCTACAGTGAACCTCTGCTAATGATGCCATGTCACCTCGATTACTGTTGCTAATCTCGCGTTAGTTCGAAACCAATTCAAATTCAAGCAAACAATAAATTTTTTCAAATGTTAAAACTAAAATTTCTGGGGTAAGCCAAATAAATCCTAAGTAATAATGGTGGAGAAACGAACAATTTTAAAAGTATTTGAATGCACTAAAATAAATAAAATAGCGACTAAAACAATAACTTAAATGTTTTTTAATTAATAAATAATACAAGGTACTTTACCTTTGTCCCAAACTTTTTGTGAGAACAGTTGATTTTACAAATCTAATTTAGGAGTGGGTTTCAATTTTTGTAAAACTATAAAGTATTCAATAAGTAAAAGAAAACAGAGAAAACAAAATAAATAAAAAGAAAAAGTGAAAATAAAACAAAAGAAAGGAAAAAAAAACCCTGCTGGGCCGTGGCCCAGCTAGCCACCGGGCCAACCAGGCCGGCCCAGCGGCGCCCCACCTCACTCTCCATATCCCCATCCCGGTCAAACCCTAACCCGTAACCCCCCACTCGCCCCCCACTACGCTCTCCTCTCCGACTCGCCGGGCCACCTCGCCGCTCGTCGAACGCCTCCCCGCTGCGCCCCGACTACCACGCCTCGGCGCCCGGCGCTGCCTAGCACCGCGTATTGCCTTGTTATGTTTTTTGATGCTTTGTTTGCTCCGTATTTACTATTTCGTCCCCATCTTCTTCTCCGGTAGACCCCGAGACCGACGCCGCCGCTACCCAGTACGACTACGGTGTTGACTACCCCTCCTTCTTGCCAGAGCAACCAGGCAAACCCCCCCCCTTTATCACTAGATATCGCCTATTCCTTCTCTCTACTGCTTGCATTAGAGTAGTGTAGCATGTTACTGATTTCGGTTAATCCTATTCTGCTGCATAGCCTGTCATTGTTGCTACCATTGTTGATACCTTTACCCGCTATCCTAAATGCTTAGTATAGGATGCTAGTATTCCATCAGTGGCCCTACACCCTTGTCCGTCTGCCATGCGATACTACTGGGCCGTGATCACTTCGGGAGGTGATCACGGGCATACTATATACTTTATACTGTTGCATTACATATGATACCGTTCGGAGATGGGGGCTGAAGGGTCAGGTGGCTCCATCCCGGTAGAGGTGGGCCTGGGTTCCCGACGGCCCCCGACTGTTACTTTGTGGCGGAGCGACAGGGCAGGTTGAGACCACCTAGGTGAGAGGTGGGCCTGGCCTTGGTCGGCGTCCGCAGTTACTTTAAAATAACACGCTTAACAAGATCTTGGTATTTGATCTGAGTCTGGCCACTGGCCTATACGCACTAACCAACTACGCAGGAACAGTTATGGGCACTCGACGTCGTGGTATCAGCCGAAGCCTTCTTGACATCAGCGACTGAGTGGCGCGCGCCGGGTTGGACCGCGTAACGCAACTTCCTTTGAAATGGAGGTTGCTAGGTCTGCTCACCGGCCGTGTTCGCAACATGCAGGTGTGCAATGGGCGATGGGCCCAGACCCCTGCGCGCATAGGATTTAGACCGGCGTGCTGACCTCTCTGTTGTGCCTAGGTGGGGCTGCGACGTGTTGATCTTCCGAGGCCGGGCATGACCCAGAAAAGTGTGTCCGGCCAAAGGGGATCGAGCGTGTTGGGTAATGTGGTGCACCCCTGCAGGGAAGTTTATCTATTCAAATAGCCGTGATCCTCGGTAACAGGACGACCCGGAGTTATACCTTGACCTTATGACAACTAGAACCGGATACTAATAAAACACACCCTTCCAAGTGCCAGATATAACCCGGTGATCGCTCTCACACAGGGCGACGAGGGGAGGATCGCCGGGTAGGATTATGCTATACGATGATACTTGGTGAACTTACCATCTACTCTCTTCTACATGCTGCAAGATGGAGGCTGCCAGAAGCGTAGTCTTCGACAGGACTAGCTATCCCTCTATTATTCTGGCATTCTGCAGTTCAGTCCACCGATATTGCCCCTTTACACATATACCCATGCATATGTAGTGTAGATCCTTGCTTGCGAGTACTTTGGATGAGTACTCACGGTTGCTTTGCTCCCCCTTCCCCCCTTTCCTTTCTTTCTGGTTGTCGCAACCAGACGCTGGAGCCTAGGAGCCAGTTGCCACCATCGACGATGACTCCTTCTACACTGGAGGTGCCTACTACTACGTGCAGGCCGCTGACAACGACCAGGAGTAGTTTAGGAGGATCCCAGGCAGGAGGCCAGTGCCTCTTTCGATCTGTATCCCAGTTTGTGCTAGCCTTCTTAAGGCAAACTTGTTTAACTTATGTCTGTACTCAGATATTGTTGCTTCCGCTGACTCGTCTATGATCGAGCACTTGTATTCGAGCCCTCGAGGCCCCTGGCTTGTATTATGATGCTTGTATGACTTATTTTATTTTTAGAGTTGTGTTGTGATATCTTCCTGTGAGTCCCTGATCTTGATCGTACACGTTTGCGTGTATGATTAGTGTATGATTGAATTGGGGGTGGCACACATGCCTAGATACATACTCGATCCTTTTTCCCTCTAGGGTGGTGAGTAGAATAGACCTACTAGCGCAGTCAATGTTTCCTCCATACTTCGATAACCAATCCTTTCCCAGTATCACATCCAATCCTTGTGACTCCAGAATTATTAGGTCTGAGGGGAAAACGTGGCTACCAATGCTTAAGGGTAACCGATCACACCATCGGCTGGCCATATACTCTGCACCGGGTGAGCTTACTAGCAAGGGTGTCCTAAGGGCTAAGGTGGGTAACTTAAACATGTCCACAAATCCCCTTGAAATGTATGAATGCGATGCACCAGTATCAAACAAAAGAAGGGCGGTAAATGACTTAACCAAAAACTTACCGATAACTGCATCAGGATGTTCTTCAACCTTCTCCATGTTCACGTGGTTCACATATCCCCTGTTGAAAGGGTTGGGCTTCTTCCCAGCGCTTCCATTGCCATTTCCATTCTTTAGTTCTGGACAATCATTGGCGTAGTGCCCAGTCTTCCCACACTTGAAACAGGTAATGTGACTTTGATCCTTCTTGGGGGGTGTGGGTGGGTTAGAGCGGTTCTGATTGCTGCCTGCTCCATTCCCGTTTCCATTCTTGGGGCCACTGTGGTTATGCGTACTTCCTCCATTGTGAGTGTGGCCTCCATGGTTATGGGTCAATCCTCCCGAATTCGGGGTGAAACGGGGCTTCTGCTGAGCTCATGAATTGTACTTCCCTTGTCCATACTTCTTTTTGCGGCTCTCAATCTGCTGTTGCTTCCCTTCCATCATAAGAGCCTTGTCTACCAGCTCCTGGTAGTTGTTAAATGTTGCCACCATCAACTGCATGCTCATCTCATCATTCAGCTCTTCCATAAACTTCTCCTGCTTCGTGGCATCTGTGGCCACATCATCAGGGGCATAACGAGATAGCTTACTAAACTCATCTACATACTGAGCCACAGTACAATTTCCTTGGCGCAAGTTGCGAAACTCACGCTTCTTCATGCTCATAGCTCCAGTTGAGACATGTGTTGTGCGGAATGCTTGCTGAAACTGATCCAAAGTGATATTGGCTATAGGAAAAGTGGATGTATAATTCTCCCACCATGATGTTGCTAGTCCATCCAATTGGTGTGCGGCAAAACGCACCTTCTCAGCATCTGTGCATCCAGCGGTGGTCAACTTCCTTCCAATCTTGCGTAGCTAGTCATCCGCAACTATTGGCTCGGTGCTACTAGAAAACACCGGCGGCTGCAACGTCAGAAAGCGGGCTAAGCTGTCAACTGGAGGTGGTGCCGGTGGGTTGTTGTTGTTGTTGTTGCCTTGGTTCTGGACTAATATCTGCATCAAGGCATTCTGCTGCTGGATCAACTGGGTGATCTCCGGTGGGAAGACAAATCCGGTGTCACGTCTCGGAGGCATCTGATGGATTTAGAGGGGAGAGTTTGGAATAGAAATGAGTTCTAGTGAGAAAGCACTACCCATATGCACATGAGAAAAACACAATCATATCATATCACTCAATCAATCAAGCAAGGGCATACAAATGGTCTAGAACTAACGTTACAAAAGTGCTCGGACTACTACTATATACAGGGGGGAATGCTACTAATCAGATGGTGGTCATTCTAGAAATTTTGATCGGTGGAAGACTCCGTGATATCCGCTCCAGCTTCGTCTTCATAATCATCATCACTACTATCAGGGTCGGAGTCGGTGTCGTCGATGATGATGTAGTCTTCTCCTCCTAGCGCGGGGTCTTCCAAGAATACTCCTATCTTTCTTATCAGGTCGTCATTCTCCTCCACGAGTATCGTCATTTCCTCCTCATATCCATTGTGTGTAGACTTGAGTTCCTCTTCTAGCTCGGTGATCCTAGTCATCGCCTTCTTCAAATCTAACATGCTTGAGCACATCTGGTTCTCCTGGTGTCGAATGTGCTGGTTTAACTCCTGGATGAAAGCTACAATGGAACTGTCCTTCCTGGTGCTGATCATCTCCCATTGCTCATCTCGGCGCCCACATATCTGGTAGATAGTGTCCTTCAGCTCCTGATTGTAGATTTCTCCAATACGTCCCATAGCAATGTGGGCTGCCATGCTCTTTCCTAGACTCCAGGTTGGTGCATCAAAGGAAAACTCTATGGGCTCCGTAACTGGCGTGAATGTCCTTCCTGGAACTTGAACTCGAATCATCCATCGCTCCTCTTCTGGTAGAGTGGCTGTGTAGGTCCCGGTGAAGCTTGGTATTCCGATGTTCAGGTACCTAGTGACTTCCTTCAAGTGTCGTCCAAAGGGTGTGTCTTCATCCGGTTGTGCAAACTTGTTCCTCGAGTCCGCCATCCTAAAGAGTAGAAGATGGAGAGGAGTCAGAAATGGGTAGAGAAGAGTGACCTATGGCTTTTCTTAATGGTCGTGTCCTACATTCAGCATGTGCTCTGATACCATCTTGTAGCGATACGACCTCAGACGGTCAAATCTCTGTGTTCAGTGTCATCCCTGGATCGGTAATGCTGACACACACAATACTCGAAGGATTTATAACAGAGTAGCAATCACACACTTATTACATTGAATGTCTCAAAAGAGAACTTATTACAATAAATATGGCTTAAGGCCATCTAATACGATAACAGCTGAAGGCTTGGAAGAAAAAGTGAGTCCATCAACTCCCACCGCATAGCTGAGTGCATGACAAACGACCTATCGCACCTTACTCGTCGGCTGAAAAGTCTGCAACATGATACGTTGCAGCCTGAAAACGGGTTAGCACATGGAATATGCTGGCAATATAACACAATAGAGCAATGAACAGATAAATGCTATCGCTACATGCATATATGGCTGATGGAGGCTCTAAGGTTATATGTTTTTGCGAAAAGCCAATATTTCCCTACAACAAAGGAATAAATTTTATTTAACTATCATGGTGGTTGAAACATTGAGAGTGGTACCCCCATCTCAATCCCAATTAGAAAGTAATTATCAACCCAACAAATTAATTTAGAGTGATGAGATCAATCCAATAATTCAAGTACCAGATACTCAAGATGTCCATAACCGGGGACACGGCTAACCATGATTAGTTTGTACACTCTGCAGAGGTTTGCGCACTTTTCCCCACAAGACTCGATCTCCTCCATTGGATTTCTCGCACTTCATGGTGTTTGGGAAACGGATGACCGAGACACGGTCTTTCAGAAGCATTAACTCTAACCCCGGGTAGACAGTACCAACCTACATCCCCTACATCTGCTAGCCTACCACTGGAAGAGGTCACGCAACATACTCAACTATGCCAGAGCCCATAATGGCTTGCGGCTGCACACGGAAGTTTCTAGCATGAATAATCTTATGATCCCTTTGATCCTGGGTGGCGTACCATAGGATGATCACACGGTATAACCCCGGGATCTCCTAGGACAACACTGGTATAACCCCAGGTGCCCAAAACCAACAATCCACCCAGATGTGTATTAAAGTTGCCACCTTAAATTGAACCATTAATTAATAATCTCACATCTGTCATGGATTCACTCAAACCCAATGCACGTCTACGAGCATAGCATGGCAATATAAGCATAACGTAGAAGTAACTCCCAAGGGTTTGAAAATAACAGGCAATAGGTTCTACCTCATCATCTACTTCCCAATACCCACAAGTTAATCACATCCTAATCATGCAATGTTTGAGGATTTTAACTAATGCATAAAAACTGGGTATGAAAAGGGTATGATCAATGTGTTACTTGCCTTGCTGACGATCCGCAAAACCTAGTGACTCGTAGTAGCACGCTTCGCACTCCGGGAATTCTATGGCAAACAAACAATAGCATACATAAGCAATCAAGCAAATAAGCACAGGTAAAACTCAAATAAGAATATCTAACCAGAAAGTTCAACTGGAGAACTCCGGTTTGCAAAAAGAATCAAATCAAACGGAGCAACAAAACTCAAACTGCGAAAGAAACAAGGTCCGATTACTAATCTGGACTAAAGTCAAATTTTACAGTACCAAAATCTTGTTAAAGTTGGTTAAACAGAAAGAGGGTTTCAAGACGAAGATCTAGGCTCTTGAATCGCCTGATTCCGATAAACGAGCGAAAAGATAAACTAAAAACTAGATCAGGGCAGAAATCTCGATCGAAAATAATCGCGGAAAAACCCTGGAAAAAGAAAAACTGACGAACAGGCTAACGAACGAACGTTCGCTGTCTGCGACTAACGGGTGAACAGCGTTCATTAAAATGAACGTATGGATGAACGTCCGCTAAATAAATAAACCGACGGAAAAACCGATCTAATAAAAAAACGAGATCTAGGGTTTCGAAAGAAAACCGAACGGTTTTCTCGCGAAAACCGACGGCAGCGGCTACCTCCGGCGACGGACGGCGAGGCGGGGGTGGGATGGCGGCGCGGCTCCGGCTGGTCGGGCGCGGGGCGGCAAGGCGGCGCGGCGGCACGGCTAGGCGGCGGCGGCGAGTGTGGTCGGCGGCGGCGAGCGGGGTCGGCGGCGGTGGGCGGCGCTAGGGTTTTGGCGGGGCTGGGGCGACTTGGGCCTCGGCCTCGGGGGCACGGCTTATAAAGCCCCGGGCCAAGTGTCCTAGCTGGACACGGCCCGGTAAGTCGGTTCGAACTTTTTTTTCTAAATAAGTCCTGGCGCAGAAAAACTAACGAAAGAAATACTAAACGGACTCCAAAAATCGCGAAATAAATTTTCATGGTCCTCTAAAAATATTCCGGACAAAGTGAACATTTATTTGGGCCTCTAATGCCATTTTGAAAAACGCGTATTTTTTCTAATTCAAATAAAATTGCAATAAAATTTATTTATTTGATTTTAATATTTTTCCTCCAATATTTCATTTATTTTGGAGAAGTCATATTATCTCCTCTCATATATTTTAATACGAAATATTTTTGGAGAGAAAAATTATTTAAAACCAAAATGATCCTTGTTTCGATATTTGATAAAATTCAAATATGAAAAACGTGAAATCCCCAACTCTCTCCGTGGGTCCTTGAGTTGCTTAGGATTTCGAGGATCGCGAAACGAAAATGCAATAAAATATGATATGCATGAATGAATGACCTATGTATAACATTCCAAATTGAAAATTTGGGATGTTACAACACCTTCCTTGATCATTTATCTGTAAGTATGGTTATGTATGGAAACTAGTAATATTATCTTGCTCTGTCCCATACTTCCTAGGTTGCTGATAATGAGACTCCCATAATTTTCAATAGATGAGGTTCAAGTTGGATAGCCAAGATGATGTAACCAGACAAGCTTGCACCCATGTTTTTATGTCTGATGTGTGACAGTACCGGTATAACTTGAGGAAAACTCACTTTGAAGGCAAGGCTAATAGTGAACTTGCCCAAACATCTCCAGTGGAAAATATATCGGATGAAGACTGGAGAGGCATCGTTAAACACTAGTATTATCCGAAGTATCAGGTACATTATATATATATATGTGATCAGATCACATGTTGAAGTCCTATTTACGCATGTGCCACACAAATCTATCTTCTTGTAGGTGAACTGTTCAAAGAACAAGGCCAACCGTATGAAAGTGAAATTCCAACAGCCGACAGGATCTCGTAGCTATATTGCACACTGCGAGGCTCTTGTAATTAGCTGTTGTTTCACTCTTTTTGTTGTACCATATTATCAGATCTATATTGACTTGTTCCAAATGCAGAGGAAAGCCCATAAGGACCAAAAAGTACCTGAACCAAATGTTGTAGAAATCTTCAAGGACTGTCACACCAGCAAGACGAAGGGCATGACTGCACCAGTCAAAGCCGTTGTTGTAAGTCCTTAATCCTCATGCCTTTTAACTACTACTTACTCTGACTCGTGCCTTGAACTGCATGGTTTGCAGCCAATGTCTATTACTCTTTTCAATTGTATACACAATTGTCTTAGCGTATCATTGCACCTTGCAAGGTTTAAAAGAGAGGAGTGATGTTCCTTTGATCTTGACCTGTAATCTAGTTCTGTGCTGGACTTGCCCACACAATGTTACAATTGCCTATTTGTCTGTTCTCAATTGTTTTGTGATATGAATGATGTCATACTATGCTTACCGTATTATAAAATTTGTCTCTTTATCCTTAGCTGTCAATACAATGTGAAGAAATAGACAATACATTAGCCATGGTACATGGTCATATGTTTGGAACCTGGTTTTATTATGTACTTTGCAGTAAAATACAACTAATATTTTACATGGGTTCACCAGAATAAGTTCTGTATATAGACCAAAGCTATTTTGTTTGGTTTTGCTGCCTCCTTAATATCTTCAGTTCTGGCCCTACTAATGTAAAAACTCAACTTTTCAGCAAGCTATGGGAAAAATGGTGGAACCGCCACCTTCTGAAGATGGCGAGGCAACTATAATCGCAATGTCAGCTCTTGCTGCAGTGGGTCAGTACTTGTCCACTAATAGTGCCAAAAGCATGTTCCTGCGTAATACTGGGTTGGTTGTTAAGGAAATCTCGTCCAAACTACCTCATGATCAAGATATGCAAGCTCAAAACAATGTTATATCTACGCTCCAGACACAAGTCCATTCCCTAAAAGAGACCCTTTGTGAAACAAGGACAGACATTGTTCGATGTCGTCAAGATATGCATGGTTTTGAAACCAGACTATCAGACATTTGCTATGTTGTTCAGGAGCCTAGGAGAAATGAAGGCGAAGGTTATGGTGCTCCATCAGACAATACAGCATGAAAACGTAACAGTCAGGTCAAATCAACTAAGCTTCTGAACTTCTGGTGGTGCATTTATCTGCCAGACTGTTAACTTTTATGCCAACCTTCCTTCTGTTTTATAGTTGTAATTTGTTTTGTTGTGATACAAAAAAATTTCTTAACGTGCAGGCACCGGCTGAAGAAAACAGCAAGCCATTTTTGTATAGTGTAGGGTGTTCCCTATATTTGCACTGGTGGCGATCTTTGATGCCCGCTGGATGTAATCTGTGCAACCGCCTTAATAGCCTAGCGTTAGTTTCGGGTTTATTTATTTCTAGTCTTCTTTTTCCCTGGTTTGCTAGTGGCGCAACAACCATGGGCCATATACGTACCATGGTAACCTTGACCCTGCTACGGGCTGTAGGATCCATGGGCCTCCAACGGGCCGTTGATAAATGGGCCTCTAACAGGGCCTTAGAATTGGTGGGCCTCGGGTCGTTGGATAAATGGGTCTACATGGGCCGTAAACAGGCGTAATTGGTATCGGCCCAGCACGATAACGGGCCGTTAACAGGCTGGAGGACAACAAAGGCTTAATTCTATCATAGGCATAACGGGTCGTTAATGGGCCAGAATATAGGACTGGCTGGAAATGGCGCAACGGGTTAATAGGCAGAAACGGGCCGACTCTTGCCACGGGCCAAATTTTGCCCATTAGGGGAACAGGCCAGTAACGGGCCGGAAGTAATCGAGGGCCGGAAAGGAGCCCAAGAACGTATGGGCCGTCAGTAGGCCGAAAGCTAACACGGGCTGGAAACGGCCCATGTGAATCATGGGCCGTCAACGGTCACAAAGAAATTTACGGTTCATTATGGGCTAGAGTCACCGTGGGCCTCTAAAGGGCATAAAGATACGAAGGCCTCATATGGCCCGAAAGACGCCATGGGCCATACATGGGCCGAAAGTGAAACGGGCTGGTGTTATATTCGACAGCCCACATGATGTTGTTGGGCCGATTTCGGCTAGGCCCTAACGGGTCGTGAGTTACTGGGCCGTAAAATGGGCTATTTGCAAAGAGACCGTTAACAGGCTTTTCATGGGCCAGCCTGCTAACTTTTGACCAAGTCAAACGGGCCGGCCTTCGTAAGCTAAATGGGCCAGTGGTGGGCCATCGCACGTGTCGACATATCATAGGCGCCTATCTGACCCACTGACGAGCTGACACGTGTTTCCTCCGGCCAATCAGAATTTTACATGTGGAAATTTCCCATTGGTCCGGGCTGTTAACGGGTTATCGGATCCAAAACCGGACCCGATAGCTTAACGGCGACCCGTTACGGTGGATGCCACGTGTCGGTCACCCTTGACGAAAGCACTTCTGTGACGCGTGATTTATCGTCATGGAAGTGGACTCTTCCATGATGATAATTTTGGTAATCTCATGGAACACTTCCACGACAGCACAGGTATGACTATCTTGATTCTGTCATAAAATCGTCATGGATGTACATGCATGACAGAAAACGTGACCTATTGTGACAAACACGTATCATCACGGAAGTGTATTTTTTCGTAGTGAAGTGAGTGGGAGCTCTATAGCATTTCTAATATTATATGTAGATGACATATTGTTGATTGGAAATGATACATAATTTTTGGATAGCATAAAAGGATACTTGAATAAGAATTTTTCAATGAAAGACCGCGGTGAAGCTGCTTATATATTGGGCATCAAGATCTATAGAGATAGATCAAGACGCTTAATTGGACTTTCACAAAGCACATACCTTGATAAAGTTTTGAAGAAGTTCAAAATGGATCAGTCAAAGAAAGGGTTCTTGCCTGTGTTACAAGGCACTGGTGCGCGTTGGTCCTAAACAAATGGTTTTTTACCCCTTTCCGCGGCGGCATTTGGAACCATCGCCAAGTGAGTGTGTGCGATAGGGTGTCCTTCCCACACGACCCAAAAATCGTCGGGGATAGGCCCTCCTGGGACCTAGGCTGGGACCGTGTGCGATCGGGCGAGGCATCGAAACCCAATCATTTCCGTAGGTATGTACATCCCACACGGTGAATCCCAGAAATCATTTCTGTAGGTATGTACATCCCACACGGTGAATCCCAGAAATAATTTCCGTAGGTATGTACATCCCACACGGTAATCCGAGAAAATCATTTTTGTAGGTATGTACATCCCACACGGTGAATCCCAGAAAAACATTTCCGTTCGTATGTATATCACACACAGTCAATCCAAGGAATACGTTTCCGTTCTTATGTACATCCCACACAGTCAATCCAGGGAAAACGTTTCCGTTCGGACGTAAATCCCACACAGTTTTATGTGTAGGCTCGTGTGTGAAAGGTGTAACTATCACACACGGTCTTCCTTGGTTAACTGTTTGCTTTTATCAACTATATCACACACGATTTGATGAAGAAAACTGTGTGGCATTGGGCTATCCATCGCAACCGCTTTTATTGCTAGAACCGTTTGCAAAGGTCCATGACACATTTAGCAGGTTTATTAGTTTACAATTAATAATTCCAGTATTACGCAAATTCACATTTCATATCGAACAGCTGTTTGCCACTTTCATATCAGGCACATAAATATATTATAACATCACAGTACGGTAGCTACATGAAAACAGCACAGTACAACATATAGCTAGTTCAACTTCATAAGAACAATATATTCATTTCCCTAATCGAGATCATCCAGGCTCGTCTTATCCACCTCTTCTTTCAGTTCAGTAAGAATCCGTTTTGCACGGGCCAACTGGGAAAGTGCCTCCTCCTTCGCCAACACCATCTTATCAAAGTCTTTTTAAAAAAATCTGAGCCCATTCTCCACCTTCAACTTTTTATCCCGCATCTTGAAATATGCTTCAGCGTTGACAAGACTTTCTCTAAGCCTAGCTTTGTTCACTTCCTCATACATGCTCTAGAGCTTCGTTAGGCACATCTTCAAAGACTGTGGCCAGTCTTGATCAACCCACTCCAAGTAAGAACACTTCTGTTCATCCTATAATATTTAAAACTAGATCAGTAACAATTGTAGGGGAAATGGGTTTATAGCAACATAGAAAATCACCAATGCTTATTTTGAAAAACTGAAGAAACATGTTAATTATGACATATCTTCTCAAAAAGATCAATGTGCAAATGAAATAATTGGTACTAAGACAACAACCAAATTCAGGAACATCATAAGCTATAATTAACTACAATGACGCTACAAGTTCTTACTCATGTACAATAAATAACAAATTGAACATTTTATGAGGAAGGTAAATATAACTGCAACAGCATAGCGACAGTGTCTGGATGACAGCAAATTGAACTAATAGCACTAAGGTCGTCCACTATGTATGCCAAAACTGGTGTAAAGACAATTGTTGCTACATCTCGCACCGGTGCCCTGAACTGGCGAGCCGATGCAGCGGAAAAAAATCAGGGACCCAGACTCCGGAGCACGTAGTTGCTCCGATGCCCAGTTCCTTCGTGCCATAAAGATTTAGTATTTTACTGCTTGGCTGCTCGGATGTGTGGACCAAAGTTGGCTGCACAAACTGTTGGAGCGGTGCCAAATAATTTTCTAATGGCACCGCTGATGAGATGGCAACAATTTAAGATACTAGGTACAAACTGTGACACTATCTTAGGATGCGTTTGGTTGAAGGTGTGGTATGAATGGGTTGGGACCGTGACAGTTTCTGAATCACATCTAACAAATGATTTGTAACAACGGAAGAGGATCTAACCTTCTCTGCACATGCCAGAAACTTCCTCCCAGTGTCCATAGAATCAAACGCAAGTAGCTTCACACATGGAGATTGATGGTGACAACGAGCAGATAGATCTTCAACCACCCCGCTCCATTCGTTGCCACTGATGGTCTTAGGGAGCTACAAGAGGAAGAAACGACTCAAATCGACCTCCGGGTAAAAATCCTTCAGTCCAAGTCATTGCCCGAGAGAGAGAAGAGAGGCATACTCGGGTGGTGAAGGAGTAGTCACCGGAGGAGGAACCGCTGGAGATGTCTTTGAAGAAGACCATGGCGACCCCGACGGTAGGATGCGAGATGGCGAGAGTGGGGAAGTGGCTATAGCTTAGCAAGGAAGGAAGGAAGGAGGAAACATGGGAAATGTGACTTGTGGTCGGGGAGAAAAGGGGGTGTGGAAGGGGGAAGGGGGGCGCGGGTAGATATTTTGGCGGTAGGCCAAAATTTTGGAAATGTGGAGGGAAACTTTGCGCGCGGTGCCGCCGGACCATTCACTTTGAACGATTGTGTGCATCGCAAACGATTCTTCTGCTTTACGCGCATGGAATTAGTTTGATAATTCAAATTTTGGTCTCAAGGCATGGGCACATTCACTTTGAACGCGCGCGGTGCCGCCGGACCATTCACTTCGAACGAGTGCGTGCATTGCAAACGATTCTTCTGCTTTACGTGCATGGGATGAGTTTGATAATTCAAATTTTGGTGGAAATTTCCCCGGGTACGTCATTGCATAATTTAACATCGCTTGCTAATTTGGGCACACAAAAGAGCGTACAGCAGATAGACCACACTTACTGAATCGAGCAATTTTAGTAATTACACAGAGCCAGTTGACCTAAACATTGCTCTAACAAAAGACCAGCATTAAAAACAAAGCCTAAGTACGCATAATTAAAAATCCGCCGATGCGCCGGCCTATGCATCGCCGGTGTGAGATGAGACGTCGATGACTTGTCCTGGCGACATGCCGCCATTGGTGGACTCTGCGTCCCCCCTGCTGAAGTCGACCGCGTCCTCATCCTCGTCCTTGTCCTTGTCCTCGGCGCCGCCCCCAAGGTTGTAGTACTCGTAGTAGTGGCTGCGCCAGAGCTCGCGTTGGTACTCCACCGCCGATTCCTCGACGGACAGACTCTTCTCTACCTCGACCTCGGCTACGCGCAACTCCTCCTGGCGCTCCTTGATCTCCGCCTCCTCCTGCATCTCCAGCTCCCGCTCGGTGACCTCATGAGGAAGCAGGTGCTCCATGGCCACCGCCGCCTTTTCAGACGTGGGTTGCATGCTGGAGTCCGAGGTGGCCTGGAATATCTTGGCTTGTGCATCCTCGATCTTGGTGTGGATGGCCTCGACCCGGGCCAGGGCTACATCAGTGGCACGGATGGCAGCTCAAGCGCTCTCGACGTTTACAGCCGCCGTCGCAGCAGCAGCAGCTGCAGCCGTCTCGGCTGCTGCAGCTGCCCTGTCGGCGGAAGCGGCCGCGCTCAATGCGGATGCGGTGGCACTCTCGGCGTAGGCGGCCGCGCTCTCGGCGCAGGCGGCGGCACTCGGGGGACGCGGCCATCGTACGGGCCTTCATGAAGCGTTTCCACGGCATCATCTTTGCAAGAAGGGGGTGCGGGAATGGGGATCGGGATTCGTGGATTCGGGGGTTGCCGGCACTAGACGAGACAAGCCGGCGAAGCTTAAGGCGGGAGACTTAAATAGAACCAGATATTTTCATCGCAAACGGTTCCTAGAAAACAACTGTGTGTGATGTTGTAGATATTTTTTATAGCTGTGAAAGACGAATTTGGAATAAAGTGCCAACGGATAGTGTTTTAAATGAACGAGAAATTTTGTAGTACTAATACAACTGTCATGTCAAATTTTGGAGAATTTCAGGGGTCATTTGACCTTCTAAGACATTTAAGTGATTTTCTAGCCATTTAATGACCGTAATTGAAATTTGAACTACATGTACATGCAACAGCTAACCATAACGGTTTGAAAACTCATATTTCATGTACTTGTGTGCGATTTAATTCCATGTGCAGTAAATTCGAAGGAATTTCCAAACATATTGGTCTAACGGCTATGACACAATTAAGCATGGAGTGACATGGCATTTTAATTCCAAAAAAAAATAAAAAAAATCAGAAACACATGAAACCTTGGTTGATGTAATGTCATGCCACCAAGATGATGTGGTAAAAAAATTGGCATGTCTGACCAAAGTTTGGACACACACCCCTCACAAACCGGAGCAACTCACTAGAAGGCTCGTGGTTCCGAGAGGGAACAATACATGTTTGTTGACGAACGGGAGATAGCTTCCTCTTACGGCCTTCAAATTTTTTTCTACGTCTAACATGCACTACTACAAATGTAATGTGAAATTTTTGAAAATTCTAGGGGTCATTTGACCTTTTAAAGACATTTAAGTGATTTTCTAGCCATTTAATGACCGTAATTCAAATTTGAACTACATCTACATGCAACGCGTAACCGAAACGGTTTGAAAAATCATATTTGTGTACTTGTGTGCGAGTTAATTCCATGTGCAGTAAAATAGAAGGAATTTTCAAACATATTTGTATCACGACATGGACACATATGCATGAATACGTATGCATGGAGTGGCATGGCATTTTAATTCCAAAAAATCAGAAACACATGAAACCTTGGTTGATGTAATGTCATGCCACCAAGATGATGTGGTAAAGAAATTGGCATGTTTGATGAAAGTTTGGACACACACCCCTCACAAATTGGAGCAACTCGCTAGAAGGTTCGTGGTTCCGAGAGGGAACAATGCATGTTTGATGACGAACGGGAGATAGCTTCCTCTTATGGCCTTCAAATTTTTTCTATGTCTAACGTGCACTACTACAACTGTAATGTGAAATTTTGGAAAATTCTAGGGGTCATTTGACCTTTTAAAGACATTTAAGTGATTTTCTAACCATTTAATGACCGTAATTCAAATTTGAACAACATCTACATGAAACGCCTAACCAAGACGTTTTGAAAAATCATATATGTTTACTTGTGTGCGAGTTAATTCCATGTGCAGTAAATTAGAAGGAATTTTCAAACATATTGGTCTCACGGCATGGACACATGCATACGTATCCATGGAGTGACATGGCATTTTAATTCAAAAATAGAAAAATGATGAGAAACACATGAAACCTTGGTTGATGTAATGTCATGCCACCAAGATGATGTGGTAAAGAAATTGGCATGTTTGACGAACGTTTGGACATGCACCCCTCACAAACCGGAGCAACTCGCTAGAAGGTTCATGGTTCCGAGAGGGAACAATGCATGTTTCATGACGAACGGGAGATAGCTTCCTCTTACGGCCTTCAATTTTTTTCCTATGTTTAATGTGCACTGATACAACTTTCACGTGAAAATTTAGTAAATTTCTGGGGTCATTTGTGCTTTTAAAGACATTTAAGTGATTTTCTAACCATTTAATGACCGTAATTCAAATTTGAACTACATCTACATGCAACGGCTAACCATAACGGTTTGAAAAATCATATTTTTTGTGTATTTGTGTGCGAGTTAATTCCATGTGCAGTAAATTCGAAGGAATTTTCAAACATATTGGTGTCAAGGCATGGGCACATGCATGGAGTGCATGCCATGGCATTTTAATTCCAAAAAATTAAAAAATGATCAGAAAAACATGAAACCTTGCTTGATTTAATGTCATGCCACCAAGATGATGTGGTAAAAAATTGGCATGTTTGACGAAAGTTTGGACACACACCCCTGACAAACAGGAGCACCTCGCTAGAAGGTTCATGGTTCTGAGAGGGAACAATGCATGTTTGATGACGAACGGGAGATAGCTTCCTATTACGTCCTTGAAGTTTTTTCAACGTCTAACGTGCACTACTACAACTGTAATGTGAAATTTTGGAAATTCTAGGGGTCATTTGACCTTTCAAATAAATTTAAGTGATTTTCTAACCATTTAATGACCGTAATTCAAATTTGAACTACATCTACATGCAACTCCTAACCAAAACGGTTTGAAAAATCATATCTGTGTACTTGTGTGCGAATTAATTCCATGTGCAGTAAGTTAGAAGGAATTTTCAAACATATTGGTCTCACGACATGGACACATGCATACGTATGCATGGAGTGACATGGCATTTTAATTCAAAAAATAGAAAAATAATCAGAAACACATGAAACCTTGGTTGATGTAATGTCATGCCACCAAGATGATGTGGTAAAGAAATTGGCATGTTTGACGAACGTTTGGACACACGCCCCTCACAACCGGAGCAACTCGCTAGAAGGTTCGTGGTTCCGAGAGGGAACAATGCATGTTTGATGACGAACGGGAGATAGCTTCCTCTTACGGCCTTGAAATTTTTTCTTACGTTTAACATGCACTAATACAACTGTCATGTGAAAAATTGGTAAATTTCAGGGGTCATTCGACCTTCTAAAGACATTTATGTGATTTTCTAACCATTTAATGTCCGTAATTCAAATTTGAACTACATCTACATGCAACGCCTAACCAAAACGGTTTGAAAAATCATATTTTTGTGTACTTGTGTGCGAGTTAATTCCATGTGCAGTAAATTCAAATGAATTTTCAAACATATTGGTGTCAAGGCATGGGCACATGCATGGAGTGCATGCCATGGCATTTTAATTCCAAAAAATTAAAAAATGATCAGAAAAACATGAAAACGTTGCTTGATTTAATGTCATGGCATCAAGATGATGTGGTAAAAAATTGGCCTGTTTGACGAAAGTTTGGACACACACCCCTCACAAACCGGAGCAACTCACTAGAAGGTTCGTGGTTCTGAGAGGGAACAATGCATGTTTGCTGACGGACGGGAGATAGCTTCCTCTTACGGCCTTCAAATTTTTTCCTACATTTAACGTGCACTAATACAACTGTCATGTGAAAATTTGGAAATTTTCAGGGGTCATTTGACCTTTTAAAGACATTAAAGTGATTTTCTAACCATTTAATGACCGTAGTTCAAATTTGAACTACATCTACATGCAACACCTAACCAAAATGGTTTGAAAAATCATATTTTTGTGTACTTGTGTGCGAGTTAAAAAATCATCAGACGATGTAAATATCTGGTGTTCAAAAAAGAAAATGTAAAGATCTCGCAAGACAACCGGCCCCCACATGATTGGCACTCTATCTCGTGGCTCGAGGTTTGGTAGGTGATTGGCGGGGATCATTAATCAGACACGGTTCTGTATTGGAAACCGTCAGCTCTTATGTTCACACGCGGATTTGCTGCGGGAATTGTGTGTAATTCAAACTATAGTACTCGTAAATTCCGGCGACCGACGTGTGTACTGTCCCCGTCGACCTAGATTCCGGCCGCCAATAAATACTACCTTGCTCACGTCGTCCTGCCTTCATTCTCATCTACATCCTCACCTCGCTCGCCCTCTCTCTCAAATCTCTGCCATGGCGCCGCCGGTCTGCCAACGCGCCGACGAGGAGTCGCCGCCCCCCGAGGACGCTCACTCGATTAGCAGCGACGAGGACCCCTACGCGCCACCTGACGAGGTTGCGCCGGACCCCTCAACTTTGGATTGGTTTTGAGTCCAGTAAAATCTTTGTCTATGGAAGTCGCTGCCGCCGGCTGAGAAAGCCAGGCAAGTGGCGTTCAAGAAGGAGATGGCGGAGGAGGAAGCCAACTACTAGGCGACTTGTGCAGCCCGTGATGCCGCCTGGAAAAAGGAGGTGGCGGAGCTTTGGGGGTGGGTGCGTCGTTGTGCCGAGGAGGTGTACGAAGACGGGTACTTCGCGAGGAAGGTCATAGGCGCTGGGCGCCTCGTCGCTACGTGGAGGTGGGCCGATAAGCTCCAGCGTGTGCTACCTCTTGAGCACTGCGTTGGTTTTCCCTTGAAGAGGAAAGGGTGATGCAGCAAATTAGCGTAAGTATTTCCCTCAGTTTTGAGAACCAAGGTATCAATCCAGTAGGAGGCCACGCACAAGTCCCTCGCACCTACACAAACAAATAAATCCTCGCAACCAACGCAATAAAGGGGTTGCCAATCCCTTCATGGTCACTTGCGAGAGTGAGATCTGATAGATATGGTAAGATAATATTTTTGGTATTTTTATGATAAAGATGCAAAGTAAAATAAAAGGTAATAAAAATAGCGAAGTGTTGGAAGATTAATATGATAGAAAATAGACCCGGGGGCCATAGGTTTCACTAGTGGCTTCTTTCATGAGCATAAGTATTATGGTGGGTGAACAAATTACTGTTGAGCAATTGACAGAATTGAGCATAGTTATGAGAATATCTAGGTATGATCATGTATATAGGCATCACGTCCGAGACAAGTAGACCGACTCCTGCCTGCATCTACTACTATTACTCCACACATCGACCGCTATCCAGCATGCATCTAGAGTATTAAGTTCATAAGAACAGAGTAACGCTTTAAGTAAGATGACATGATGTAGAGGGATAAGATCATGCAATATGATATAAACCCCATCTTGTTATCCTCGACGGCAACAATACAATACGTGCCTTGCTGCCCCTACTGTCACTAGGAAAGGACACCGCAAGATTGAACCCAAAGCTAAGCACTTCTCCCATTGCAAGAAAGATCAATCTAGTAGGCCAAACCAAACTGATAATTCAAAGAGACTTGCAAAGATAACCAATCATACATAAAAGAATTCAGAGAAGATTCAAATATTGTTCATAGATAAACTTGATCATAAACCCACAATTCATCGGTCTCAACAAACACACCACAAAAGAAGATTACATCGAATAGATCTCCACGAGAGAGGGGGAGAACATTGTATTGAGATCCAAAAAGAGAGAAGAAGCCATCTAGCTAATAACTATGGACCCGAAGGTCTGAGGTAAACTACTCACACATCATCGGAGAGTCTATGGTGTTGATGTAGAAGCCCTCCATGATCGATGCCCCCTCCGGCGGAGCTCCGGAAAAGGCCCCAAGATGGGATCTCATGGGTACAGAAGGTTGCGGCGGTGGAATTAGGTTTTTGGCTCCGTATCTGGTAGTTTGGGGGTACGTAGGTATATATAGGAGGAAGAAGTACGTCGGTGGAGCAACGTGGGGCCCACGAGGGTGGAGGGTGTGCCCTGGGGGGGTACGTGCGCCCCCCTACCTCGTGCCTTCCTGGTTGATGTCTTGACGTAGGGTCCAAGTCCTCTAGATCACGTTCGTTCCGAAAATCACGTTCCCGAAGGTTTCATTCCGTTTGGACTCCGTTTGATATTCTTTTTCTGCGAAACTCTGAAAATAGGAAAAAAACTGCAATTCTGGGATGGGCCTTCGGTTAATAGGTTAGTCCCAAAAATAATATAAAAGTGTATAATAAAACCCATTAATGTCCAAAACAGAAAATAATATAGCATGGAACAATCAAAAATTATAGATACGTTGGAGACGTATCAGCGTGCCACCGACAAGGAGCTCCGGTGGGCGCCCAACGAAATGGCAAGATCGGCCGCGCGCATCCGCCAGCAAGAGGCAGATCGGTCCGTCAAGCGCTGCGAGGCGGAGGAGTCAGAGTACTGCCTCCGCACTGGGAAGACGCAGCGCACCAGGGAGCTGCTGGCGAGGGGCTGCCGGAATACTGGCTCCAGGAGGGATTATTAGTTTTAGTATTGTTCGTTTTCAATTTTATACATTGTGCCTAGTAGTTAAGTATCATCACGTATGTGTGATGACATTATATATATATATATATATATATATATATATATATATTCTATGATGATCTAATGAACAATTAATATATATATTATGAATTCCATTTTCTATCTGTTTTGGTATACTATTTTGAATCTAGTTGTTATCATCCACATATACAGAATGGAAAGCGTATATACACACATTGAAACAGAACATATAAGAATGGAAAACAGAGTACACACATTGAAACAGAGCAATAAACAGAGCAATACTATGATTCCTGTGAATACAAAGCTATCCACGTCAAAACAACTTTTCAAAATAAAACGCGTCCATGAGACCATGACCAGCAGCCCTTGCCTAGGGTAGCTCTTGGCTCTGCCTGAACTCGTGCAGGCATTCTTCCAAGCGGTCGACACGCTCGCGGTACATCTGGAGCGCGATCTCGAGCTCCAAGTTGGCTATTTCATCAGAGATCACCAGCTCGAGGATGCGACGGCCATGTTCCTCTACTGTGCCTAGGTGGACACCTGGACCAAGGAGGCGGTCGAGCCTACGGACTAGCGCGTTGGCATCTAGCGGGCCGCGGACAAGGCGAACGGCGGCAGCCATGCGAACGGCACGGCGGGCGTCGGGTGCAAGTACGGCATGGCTGGCATCTGGTGCAAGTACAGCGTTGAGGGCCTCTGCCCACTCCTAGCGAGGAATGGGGGTACTGACGGGACGTGTACCCAGCTGCGATGCCGTGTCGACAGCAGGCAAGCACCGATGGATCCGCTCTTCCTATGCGGCGCGCCGCGCCTCTCGCTCTGCGGCGCTCCAACGGTCTCGCGCCTGGGGGGGTAGGCGCGCCCCCCTACCTCGTGCCCTCCTGGTTGATGTCTTGACGTAGGGTCCAAGTCCTCTGGATCACGTTCGTTCCGAAAATCATGTTCCCGAAGGTTTCATTCTGTTTGGACTCCGTTTGATATTCTTTTTCTGCGGAACTCTGAAATAGGCAAAAAAACAGCAATTCTGGGCTGGGCCTCCGGTTAATAGGTTAGTCCCAAAAATAATATAAAAGGGTATAATAAAGCCCATTAATGTACAAAATAGAATATAATATAGCATGGAACAATCAACAATTATAGATACGTTGGAGACGTATCAAGCATCCCCAAGCTTAATTCCTGCTCATCCTCGAGTAGGTAAATGATAAAAATAGAATTTTTGATGTGGAATGCTACTTGGCATAATTTCAATGTAATTCTTCTTAATTGTGGTATGAATATTCAGATCCAAAAGATTCAAGATAAAAGTTCATATTGACATAAAAGTAATAATACTTCAAGCATACTAACTAAGCAATTATGTCCTCAAAAAATAACATGGCCAAAGAAAGTTCATCCCTACAAAAATCATATAGTTTAGTCATGCTCCCTTTTCATCACACAAGAATGCTCTCATCATGCACAACCCCGATGACAAGCCAAGCAATTGTTTCATACTTTAGTAATCTCAAACTTTTTCAACCTTCACGCAATACATGAGCGTGAGCCATGGATATAGCACTATGGGTGGAATAGAATATAATGATGGGGGTTATGTGGAGAAGACAAAAAAGGAGAAAGTCTTGCATCAATGCGGCTAATCAATGAGCTATGGAGATGCCCATCAATTGATGTTAATGCAAGGAGTAGGGATTGCCATGCAACGGATGCACTAGAGCTATAAATGTATGAAAGCTCAACAAAAGAAACAAAGTGGTTGTGCATCCAACTTGCTTGCTCACGAAGACCTAGGGCATTTGAGGAAGCCCATTGTTGGAATATACAAGCCAAGTTCTATAATGAAAAATTCCCACTAGTATATGAAAGTGACAAAACAAGAGACTCTCTATCATGAAGATTATAGTGCTACTTTGAAGCACAAGTGTGGTAAAAGGATAGTAACATTGTCCCTTCTCTCTTTTTCTCTCATTTTTTTTGGGCCTTCTTTTTTTATGGCCTTTCTCCCCTTTTTTTATTTTTTTTCCCTCACTTGGGACAATGCTCTAAAAATGATGATCATCACACTTCTATTTATTTACAACTCGATACTAGAACAAAGTATGACTCTATATGAATGCCTCCGGCAGTGTACCGGGATATCCAATGAATCAAGAGTGACATGTATGAAAGAATTATGAATGGTGGCTTTGCCACAAATACTATGTCAACTACATGATCATGCAAAGCAATATGACAATGATGAACATGTCATGATAAACGGAATGGTGGAAAGTTGCATGGCAATATATCTCGGAATGGCTATCGAAATGCCATAATAGGTAGGTATGGTGGCTGTTTTGAGGAAGATATAAGGAGGTTTATGTGTGAAAGAGCGTATCATATCATGGGGTTTGGATGCACCGGCGAAGTTTGCACCAACTCTCAATGTGAGAAAGGGCAATGCACGGTACCGAAGAGGCTAGCAATGATGGAAAGGTGAGAGTGCGTATAATCCATGGACTCAACATTAGTCATAAAGAACTCACATACTTATTGCAAAAATCTACAAGTCGTCAAAAACCAAGCACTACGCGCATGCTCCTAGGGGGATAGATTGGTAGGAAAAGACCATCGCTCGTCCCCGACCGCCACTCATAAGGAGGACAATCAAAGAACACCTCATGTTTCAAATTTGTTACATAACGTTTACCATACGTGCATGCTACGGGACTTGCAAACTTCAACACAAGTATTTCTCAAATTCACAACTACTCAACTAGCACAACTTTAATATCACTACCTCCATATCTCAAAACAATCATCAAGCATCAAACTTCTCTTAGTATTCAACACACTCATAAGAAAGTTTTTTACTAATCTTGAATACCTAGCATATTAGGATTAAGCAAATTACCATGCTGCTTAAGACTCTCAAAATAATATAAGTGAAGCATGAGAGACAATAGTTTCTATAAAACAAATCCACCACCGTGCTCTAAAAGATATAAGTGAAGCACTAGAGCAAAAACTATATATAGCTCAAAAGATATAAGTGAAGCACATAGAGTATTCTAATCAATTCCGAATCATGTGTGTCTCTCATAAAAAGGTGTGTACAGCAAATATGATTGTGGTAAACTAACAAACAAAGACTCAAATAATACAAGACGCTCCAAGCAAAACACATATCATGTGGTGAATAAAAATATAGCTCCAAGTAAGTTACCGATGGAAGTAGACAAAAGAGGGGATGCCTTCCGGGGCATCCCCAAGCTTTGGATTTTTGGTGTCCTTATATTATCTTGGGGTGCCATGGGCATCCCCAAGCTTAGACTCTTGCCACTCCTTGTTCCATAATCCATCAAATCTTTTACCCAAAACTTGAAAACTTCACAACACAAAACTTAACAGAAAATCTCGTGAGCTCCGTTAGCGAAAGAAAACAAAACACCACTTCAAGGTACTGTAATGAACTCATTCTTTATTTATATTGGTTTTAAACCTACTGTATTCCAACTTCTCTATGGTTTATAAACTATTTTACTGGCCATAGATTCATCAAAATAAGCAAACAACACACGAAAAACAGAATCTGTCAAAAACAGAATAGTCTGTAGTAATCTGTAACTAATGCAAACTTCTGTAACTCCAAACATTCAGCCAAAATAGGAAGTCCTAGAAAATCTGTTTATTGATCAGTAGCAATTGGAATCAATATTTTATCACGTTCTTGTGATTTTTAACAATTATTTTCGTGAACAGAAAGTTTCTGGAATTTTCCGCAAGATCAAATAACTATCATCCAAGATCCTATAGGTTTAACTTGGCACAAACACTAATTAAAACATAAAAACACATATAACCAGAGGCTAGATCAAATATTTATTCCTCAACAGAAGCAAAAAGCAAAAAACTAAAAATAAAATTGGGTTGCCTCCCAACAAGCGCTATCGTTTAACGCCCCTAGCTAGGCATAAAAGCAAGGATAGATCTAGGTATTGCCATCTTTGGTCGGCAATCCATAAGTGGCTCTCATAATAGATTCATAAGGTAATTTTATTTTCTTTCTAGGGAAGTGTTCCATGCTTTTCCTTAACGGAAATTGGAATCTAATATTCCCTTTCTTCATATCAATAATTGCACCAATCGTTCTAAGGAAAGGTTTACCAAGAATAATAGGACATGAAGGATTGCAATCTATATCAAGGACAATAAAATCTACGGGCACATAATTCCTATTTGCAATAATAAGAACATCATTAATTCTTCCCATAGGTTTCTTAAGAGTGGAATCCGCAAGGTGCAAGTTTAGAGAACAATCATCAAAATCACGAAAACCTAACAAATGACACAAAGTCTTTGGAATCATGGAAACACTAGCACCCAAATCACACAAAGCATAGCATTCATGATATTTAATTTTAATTTTAATAGTAGGTTCCCACTCATCATAAAGTTTTCTAGGGATAGAAACTTCCAACTCAAGTTTTTCTTCATAAGATTGCATTAAAGCATCAACGATATGTTTAGTAAAAGCTTTGTGTTGAGTGTAAGCATGTGGAGAATTTAGCACGGCTTGCAACAAGGAAATACAATCTATCAAAGAGCAATTATCATAATTAAATTCCTTGAAATCCAAAATAGTGGGTTCATTAATATCTAGAGTTTTGATGTCTTCAATCCCACTTTTACCAATTTTTGCATCAAGATCAAAAACTCAGAATTTTTGGAATGCCTTCTAGGTAAAGGTGGATCATATTCAGTCCCATCATTATCAAGATTCATATTGCTAAACAAAGATTTAATAGGGGACACATCAATAACTTTTAGATCTTCATCTTTATTTTCATAGAAATTATAAGAACACACTTTCACAAAGCAATCTTTGTTAGCTCGCATCCTAGCGGTTCTTTCTTTGCACTCATCAATGGAAATTCTCATGGCTTTGAGAGACTCATTGATATCATGCTTAGGAGGAATAGATCTAAGTTTCAAACAATCAACATCAAGGGAAATTCTATCAACGTTCCTAGCCAATTCATCAACTTTAAGCAATTTTTCTTCAAGCAAAGCATTGAAATTCTTTTGCGAATTCATAAATTCATTAACACTAATCTCAAATTCGGAAGGCATCTTATTAAAATTTCCATAAGAATTGTTGTAGGAATTACCATAATTATTAGAGGAATTACTAGGGTACGGCCTAGGATTAAAGTTTCCTCTATACGCGTTGTTAACAAAATTATTCCTACCAACAAAATTCACATCCATAGATTCATTATTATTCTCAATAAAAGTAGACAAAGGCATATCATTAGGATCAGAAGAGACACTTTTATTAGCAATAATTTCATAAGTTCATCCATCTTTCCACTCAAAACATTAATTTCTTCTATCGCATGCACTTTTTTATTAGTAGATCTTTCGGTGTGCCATTGAGAATAATTAACCATAATATTATCTAGGAATTTAGTAGCTTCTCCTAATGTGATTTCCATAAAAGTGCCTCCCGCGGCCGAATCTAAAAGATTTCTAGAAGCAAAATTCAATCCGGCATAAAAAATTTGTATAATCATCCATAAATTCAAACCATGAGTAGGGCAATTACGTATCATTAATTTCATCCTCTCCCAAGCTTGTGTAACATGTTCATGATCAAGTTGCTTAAAATTCATAATATCGTTTCTAAGAGAGATTATTTTAGCGGGAGGAAAATACTTAGAGATAAAAGCATCTTTGCACTTATTCCAAGAATCAATACTATTTTTAGGCAAAGACGAAAACCAAGCTTTAGCACGATCTCTAAGCAAAAAGGGAAATAGCTTTAGTTTAACAATATCATTATCCACATCTTTCTTCTTTTGCATATCACACAAATCAACGAAGCTATTTAGATGGGTAGCGGCATCTTCACTAGGAAGGCCGGCGAATTGATCTTTCATGACAAGATTCAACAAAGCAGCATTAATTTCACAAGATTCAGTATCGGTAAGAGGAGCAATCGGAGTGCTAAGGAAATCATTGTTGTTGGTATTGGTAAAGTCACACAATTTGTTGTTATCTTGAGCCATCGTGACAAGCAAGCAATCCAACACACAAGAAAACAAGAAGCAAGCGAAAAAGAGGCGAACGCGAAAGAGAGAGCGAATAAAACGGCAAGGGTGAAGTGGGGGAGAGGAAAATGAGAGGAAAATGGTAAATAATGTAACGCGGGAGATAAGGGTTTGTGATGGGTACTTGGTATGTAGACTTTTGCATAGACTCCCCGGCAACGGCGCCAGAAATCCTTCTTGCTACCTCTTGAGCACTGCGTTGGTTTTCCCTTGAAGAGGAAAGGGTGATGCAGCAAAGTAGCGTAAGTATTTCCCTCAGTTTTGAGAACCAAGGTATCAATCCAGTAGGAGGCCACGCACAAGTCCTCGCACCTACACAAACAAATAAATCCTCGCAACCAACGCAATAAAGGGGTTGTCAATCCCTTCATGGTCACTTATGAGAGTGAGATCTGATAGATATGATAAGATAATATTTTTGGTATTTATATGATAAAGATGCAAAGTAAAATAAAGGTAATAAAAATAGCAAAGTGTTGGAAGATTAATATGATAGAAAATAGACCCGGGGGCCATAGGTTTCACTAGTGGCTTCTCTCATGAGCATAAGTATTATGGTGGGTGAACAAATTACTGTTGAGCAATTGACAGAATTGAGCATAGTTATGAGAATATCTAGGTATGATCATGTATATAGGCATCACGTCCGAGACAAGTAGACCGACTCCTGCTTGCATCTACTACTATTACTCCACACATCGACCGCTATCCAGCATGCATCTAGAGTATTAAGTTCATAAGAACAGAGTAACGCTTTAAGTAAGATGACATGATGTAGAGGGATAAACTCATGCAATATGATATAAACCCCATCTTGTTATCCTCGATGGCAACAATACAATATATGCCTTGCTGTCCCTACTGTCACTGGGAAAGGACATCGCAAGATTGAACCCAAAGCTAAGCACTTCTCCCATTGCAAGAAAGATCAATCTAGTAGGCCAAACCAAACTGATAATTCGAAGAGACTTGCAAAGATAACCAATCATACATAAAAGAATTCAGAGAAGATTCAAATATTGTTCATAGATAAACTTGATCATAAACCCACAATTCATCCGTCTCAATAAACACACCACAAAAGAAGATTACATCGAATAGATCTCCACGAGAGGGGGGAGAAGATTGTATTGAGATCCAAAAAGAGAGAAGAAGCCATCTAACTAATAACTATGGACCCGAAGGTCTGAGGTAAACTACTCACACATCATCGGAGAGGCTATGGTGTTGATGTAGAAGCCCTCCGTGATCGATGCCACCTCCCGGCGAAGCTCCGGAAAAGGCCCCAAGATGGGATCTCACGGGTACAGAAGGTTGTGGCGGTGGAATTAGGTTTTTGGCTCTGTATCTGGTAGTTTGGGGGTACGTAGGTATATATAGGAGGAAGAAGTACGTTGGTGGAGCAACATGGGGCCCACGAGGATGGAGGGCGCACCCTGGGGGGTAGGCGCGCCCCCCTACCTCGTGCCTTCCTGGTTGAGGTCTTGACGTAGGGTCCAAGTCCTCTAGATCACGTTCGTTCCGAAAATCACGTTCCCGAAGGTTTCGTTCCGTTTGGACTCTGTTTGATATTCTTTTTCTGCGAAACTCTAAAATAGGCAAAAAAACAGCAATTATGGGCTGGGCCTCTGGTTAATAGGTTAGTCCCAAAAATAATATAAAAATATATAATAAATCCCATTAATGTCCAAAACAGAATATAATATAGCATGGAACAATCAAAAATTATAGATACGTTGGAGACGTATCAGCGTGCCACCGACGAGGAGCTCCGGTGGGCGCCCAACGAAATGGCAAGATCGGCTGCGCGCATCCGCCAGCAAGAGGCAGATCGGTACGTCAAGCGCTGCGATGCGGAGGAGTCGGAGTACTGCCTCCGCACTGGGAAGACGCCGCGCACCAGGGAGCTGCTGGCAAGGGGTTGCCGGAATACTGGCCCCAGGAGGGATTATTAGTTTTAGTATTGTTCGTTTTCAATTTTATGCATTGTACCTAGTAGTTAATTATCATCACGTATGTGTGATGATATTATATATATATATATATTCTGTGATGATCTAATGAACAATTAATATATATATATATATTATGAATTCCATTTTCTATCTGTTTTTGTATACTAATTTGAATCTAGCTGTTATCATCCACATATACAGAATGGAAAGCGTATATACACACATTGAAACAGAACATATAAGAATGGAAAACAGAGTACATACATTGAAAAAGAGCAATACTATGATTGCTGTGAATACAAAGCTAACCACGTCGAAACAACTTTTCAAAATAAAACGCGTCCATGAGACCATGACCAGCAGCCCTTGCCTAGGGTAGCTCTTTGCTCTGCCTGAACTCGTGCAGGCGTTCTTCCAAGCGGTCGACACGCTCGCGGTATATCTGGAGCGCGATCTCGAGCTCCAAGTTGGCTATTTCATCAGAGATCACCAGCTCGAGGATGCGACGGCCAGGTTCCTCTACTGCGCCCAGGTGGACACCTGGACCAAGGAGGCGGTCGAGCCTACGGACTAGCGCGTTGGCATCCAGCGGGCCGCGGACAAGTCGAACGGCGGCACCCATGCGAACGGCTCGGCGGGCGTCGGGTGCAAGTACGGCGTGGCCGGCATCTGGTGCAAGTACAGCGCTGAGGGCCTCTGCCCACTCCTGGCAAGGAATGGGGGTACTGACGGGACGTGTACCCAGCTACGATGCCGTGTCGACAGCAGGCAAGCGCCGATGGATCCGCTCTTGCTGTGCAGCGCGCCGCGCCTCTTGCTCTGCGGCACTCCAACGGTATCGCCGTGCGGCGAGCCGCAGCCTATCGGCACGGACGCGCCTAGCTTGCTCTGCGGCGAGCTGCAACCTGTCGGCGCTGACATGCCTATCTTGATCCACGGCGCTCAAGCGCCATGCGCCAAAGGTCTGCTCAACCCTGGCGATGACGCGCATCACAGCATCGTCCATCGCGTTGCCGGGGAGCGCCTCGGCCTCGACGAGCCGTGGCGCCTGCTCGTTTTCCTCGTCGACGAGGTTGATGGCAGAGGCGGCGCTTTGGTGGGTTGGCATGCTTGGAAAAGGTGGATGTGCTACAGGCTATGCTTGTCGCCTCCGTGCATCGTGCGCCCCCATATGCGCAATATAGCAGGGTGGCGGGAAACAGGTGAGGAAATGGCGGGAAACGGTGGCGTGTTCATAAAACGCCATCAATTAATGGAAACTTAGCATCGAGCTAGCACAAGAAGTAGATGATGATCAGATGAACACGGACCACACTAGGGATCCCGTCGGTGATGCATTCATCAATCCCAAACAGTTGAATACTAGCAAGTGTTTGCCCACAACACACACGGCCTCTTCCATCACAAATAGGTCGGATGGATCAACTGTCTGCCACGTATCGCACATTGTCAACAAGTAATGCGGTAGACCTTCTTTAACATGTGTTAAAAAATAAAAAAATAAAAAACAAGGACCTCGAGGTTAAATTAGCTGAGGGAATGGGGCATTTCGGTCATTTGACCAAAATGACCCAACCCATCACCTAATTTAACATCGACACAACTTCCCATCCAGTCACCCATCTGATGGCTGCTCCAGCCTGAGCACACTTAACTTGATAGTTTTCTTACATGAGCTACTGGTGGAACAGCTAGTCCTTGCTGGTAGGAATGCCTCTTCGCGTCCTTATGGCGTATCCGGATGACCGCCCGCCCCACAATGGCCAATAGATGTTGTGTAGACAGAGCATATCACATACGTCTTATTAGAAGCAATCGTCTGCGTTATTATCGGTCTTCGCACACATTTCTGATTACAGACCTGTTTGCCGCGTATCACACACATCTTGTTATATTGAACCGTTTCTGTTCTCTTGCCTAATCACAAACAGTTCATCCGAGTGAACCATATGTTGTACATCGCACACACCTTGATCGGGCTGTCTGTTTCTTTTGTGTTGCCTAATCACAAACAGTTCATCCGAGTGAACCGTATGCTATACATCGCACACACCTTCATCTGGTTGACCGTTTCTTTTGTTCCTCCTCATCGCAAACAGTTAATTGAACTGAACCGTTGCCCTTCATCGCACACGCAACTAAAACTTGAACCGTGTTTGATGCATCCGTCATCACAAACGTTTTATACATTTCTGACGGTTTTCCTACACCACCGTTTGCGATCATTGCATCGCACATAGTTTCTCGAAGGGTCTCTGATCATAGTGTCGGGTTACCAGCATCCTGCAGTAGTGAGGTGTGAAATTGAGTCAGACTCAATGCCCGATCACTTCAGAAGAAAGAGAGAAAATGAAAGTCATTCCCTATGCCTCAGCCATAGGTTCTATCATGTATGCAATGCTATGTACCAGACCTGATGTGTGCCTTGCTATAAGTTTAGCAGGGAGGTACCAAAGTAATCCAGGAGTGGATCACTGGACAGTGGTCAACAACATCCTGAAGTACCTGAAAAGGACTAAGGATACGTTTCTCGTTTATAGGGGTGACAAAGAGCTCATCGTAAATGGTTACGTCGATGCTAGCTTTGACACTGATCCAGATGACTCTAAGTCACAAACCGGATACGTATTTATATTGAATGGTGGAGCTGTCAGTTGGTGCAGTTCCAAACAGAGCGTCGTGGCGGGATCAACGTGTGAAGCGGAGTACATAGCTGCTTCGGAAGCAACAAATGAAGGAGTCCAGATGAAGGAGTTCATATCCGATCTAGGTGTAATACCTAGTGCATCGGGTCCAATCAAAATCTTTTGACAATACTGGAGCAATTGCCTTAGCGAAGGAATCCAGATTTCACAAGAGAACCAAACACATCAAGAGATGCTTCAATTCCATCCGTGATCAGGTCAAGGAGGGAGACATAGAGATTTGAAAAATACATACGGATCTGAATGTTGCAGACCTGTTGACTAAGCCTCTTCCACAAGCTAAACGTGATCAGGACCAAGACTCCATGGGTGTTAGAATCATTACAATGTAATCTAGATTATTGACTCTAGTGCAAGTGGGAGACTGAAGGAAATATGCCCTAGAGGCAATAATAAAGTTGTTATTTATATTTCCTTATATCATGATAAATGTTATTATTCATGCTAGAATTGTATTAACCGGAAACTTGATACATGTGTGAATACACAGACAACACAAAGTGTCCCTAGTATGCCTCTACTTGACTAGCTCGTTAATCAAAGATGGTTAAGTTTCCTGACCATAGACATGTGTTGTCATTTGATGAACGCGATCACATCATTAGAGAATGATGTGATGGACAAGACCCATCCGTTAGCTTAGCATAATGATCGTTTAGTTTTATTGCTATTGCTTTCTTCATGACTTATACATGTTCCTCTGACTTTGAGAATATGTTATTCCCGAATACCGGAGGAACACCTTGTGTGCTGTCAAATGTCACAACGTAACTGGGTGATTATAAAGATGCTCTAAAGGTGTCTCCGAAGGTGTTTGTTGGGTTGGCATAGATCAAGATTAGGATTTGTCACTCCCTGTATCGGATAGGTATCTCTGGGCCCTCTCGGTAATGCGCATCACTATAAGCCTTGCAAGCAATGTGACTAATGAGTTAGTTGCGGGATGATGCATTATAGAACGAGTAAAGAGACTTGCCGGTAATGAGATGGAACTAGGTATGATGATGCCGACGATCGAATCTCGGGCAAGTAACATACCGATGACAAAGGGAATGACGTATGTTGTTATGCGGTTTGACCGATCAAGATCTTCGTAGAATATGTAGGAGCCAATATGAGCATCCAGGTTCAGCTATTGGTTATTGATCGGAGATGTGTCTTGGTCATGTCTACATAGTTCTCGAACCCGTAGGGTCCGCACGCTTAATGTTCGATGACGATTTGTATTATGAGTTATGTGTTTTGGTGACCGAAGTTTGTTCGGAGTCCCGGATGAGATCACGGACATGACGAGGAGTCTCAAAATTGTCAAGAAGTAAGGATTCATATATTGGAAGGTTGTATTCGGACATCGTAATGGTTCCAAGTGATTCGGGTATTTTACCGGAGTATCGAGGTGTTACCGGAACCCCCCAGGGAAGTGTTGGTCCAACATGGGCCTAAGGGATAGAGAGGGAAGCCCGCAGGCGTGGCCGCGCACCCCCTCCTAGGGAGTCTAAATAGGACAAGGAGGAGGGCGCGGCGCCCCCTTCCCTTTCCCTCTCCCTCTCCTTCCTATTCCCTCCGGTGGAGAAAGGAAAAGGAGGGGGCGAATCCTACTTGGACTAGGAGTCTAAGTAGGACTCCCCCCATGGCGCGCCCCTCCTGGTTGTCGGCCTCTCTCCCCCCTCCTTTATATACGTGGGCAGGGGGCACCCCAAAGGCACATCAATTGTTCTCTTAGCCGTGTGCGGTGCCCCCCTCCAGAGTTTACTCATCCGGTCATAGCGTCGTAGTGCTTAGGCGAAGCCCTGCGCGGATCACATCACCAACACCGTCACCACGCCATCGTGCTGATGGAACTCTCCCTCGACCCTCTAGTGGATCAAGAGTTTGAGGGATGTCATCAAGCTGAACGTGTACTGAACACGGAGGTGTCGTATGTTCAGTACTTGGATCGGTTGGATCGTGAAGACGTTCGACTACATCAACCTTGTTAACCTAACGCTTCCGCTTTCGGTCTACGAGGTTACGTGGACACACTCTCCCCTCTCGTTGCTATGCATCTCCTAGATAGATCTTGCGTGAGCGTAGGAATTTTTTTGAAATTGCATGCTGCGTTCCCCAACAGTTACTACCGAACCACGTAGGTCAACCGGAGTACGGTCCACACCAGAGTGGTACGGTAATCCTGTTCTGGAAGTCATGTTACTAGACCATGACGAACCTATGAACTATGAGGAAACGATGATGAGCCCAGATTCCGCAAAATGGCTTGAAGCCATGAAATCTGAGATGGGATACATGTATGAGAACAAAGTGTGGACTTTGGTTGACTTGCCCGATGATCGTCAAGCCATAGAGAATAAATGGATCTTCAAGAGGAAGACGGACGCTGATAGTAGTGTTACTATCTACAAAGCTCGACTTGTCGAAAAAGGTTTTTGACTAGGACGAGCAGGAGTTAAGCTTGGGGATGCTGATACGTCTCCAACGTATCTATAATTTTTTATTGTTCCATGCTCTTATGTTATCAATCTTGGATGTTTTATAATCATTTTATAGTCATTTTATATCATTTTTGGTACTAACCTGTTGACATAGTGCCAAGTGCCAGTTGCTGTTTTCTGCATGTTTTTTACATCACAGGAAATCAATACCAAACGGAGTCCAAATGCAACGAAACTTCACGGAGATTTTTTATGGACCGGAAGACACCCAATGGGCCAAGGCAGCGCCTGAGGGGGTGCTCTGGTGGGTTGTGCCCACCTCTGCTGCCCCCCGGACCGCCTCTTTGCTCTATAAATACCCCAATATTCCAGAAACCCTGGGGGATTCGACGAAAATCAATTATAGCCACCGCAGAGTCCAGAACCACCGGATCCAATCTAGACACCATCATGGAGGGGTTCACCACTTCCATTGGTGCCTCTCTGATGATGCATGAGTAATTCTTTGTAGACCTTTGGGTCCGTAGTTAGTAGCTAGATGGCTTCCTCTCTCTCTCTTGATTATCAATACAATGGTCTCTTGGAGATCCATATGATGTAACTCTTTTTGCGGTGTGTTTGTTGGGATCGGATGAACTTTGAGTTTATGATCAGATCTATATTTTTATATCCATGAAAGTTATTTGAGTTTCTTTGATCTCTTATATGCATGATTTCTTATAGCCTCGTATTTCTTCTCCGATATTTGGGTTTTGTTTGGCCAACTTGATCTATTTATCTTGCAATGGGAAGAGGTGCTTTGTAGTGGGTTTGATCTTATGGTGCTTGATCCCAGTGACAGAAGGGGAACCGACACGTATGTATCGTTGCTACTAAGGATAAAATGATGGGGTCTATTTCTACATAAATAGATCTTGTCTACATCATGTCATCGTTCTTATTGCATTACTCCATTTCTCCATGAACTTAATACACTAGATGCATGCTGGATAGCGATCAATGTGTGGAGTAATAGTAGTAGATGCAGGCAGGAGTCGGTCTACTAATCTTGGACGTGATGCCTATATAATGATCATTGACTGGATGTCGTCATGTTTATTTGAACTTCTATCAATTGCCCAACAGTAATTTGTTTACCCACCGTTTGTTATTTTATCGAGAGAAGCCACTAGTGAATCCTACAGCCCACAGGTCTCCTTCTCTTATTATTTGACTTTGCGATCTACTTTTCCTTTGCTTTTATTTTCAGATCTATTAAACCAAAAATACAAAAATACCTTTCTGCATTTTATTCTTATTTATTACATTTGGCGTTTGATCTATCAATCTACTACAATTTATTTCACGTTTGTTTACTTATCTTGAGGCGCCGCTACCCGGAAGGGATTGACAACCCCTTTTACACGTCGGGTTGCGAGTATTTGTTATTTGTGTGCAGGGATTGTTTACGTTGTGTTGCTTGGTTCTCCTACTAGTTCGATAACCTTGGTCTCATCACTGAGGGAAATACCTATCGCCGATGTGCTGCATCATCCCTTCCTCTTTGGGGAAATACCGACGTAGCTTCAAGCCGCATCAAAAGGAATTTCTGGCGCCGTTGCCCGGGAGGATCTTCAACATATACCAGGTTCCTAATCACAAATCTCATCTCCTCGCAATTTACATTATTTGACATTTGCCTCTCGTTTTCCTCTCCCACACTTCACAAAAATTTGCCGTTTTATTCGCCATCTTTTTCGCTAGCCGTTTTCTTGCCGGATCTATTTTTTGAGTGCAATCTTGTTGCGTAGTCATCATTACTCAAGAGAACACCAAGTTGTGTGATTTCTCAAATACCAAGAACAATGATTTTATTGGCACTCCGATTGCTCCTCCCGCCACTAGTGCGGAGTCTTGTGATATTAATACTGCTTTGTTGAATCTTGTTATGAAAGATCAATTTTCCGGTACTCCTAATGAGGATGCCGCGTCCCATCTTAATACCTTCATGGAATTATGCGATATGCAAAATAAAAAATATGTGGACAATGATGTTGCGAAGATGAAACTATTTCCGTTCTCTTTGCGTGATTCTGCAAAAAATTGGTTCTCTTCTTTGCCTCGCAATAGTATCGAGTCTTGGAATAAGTGCAAAGATGTTTATATCACTAAGTATTTTTCAGCCTGCAAAAATCATTTCCCTTAGAACCCAGATCATGAATTTCAAGCAACTTGAACATGAGTATGTTGCACAATCTTGGGAAAGGATGAAAATGATGCTAAGGAATTGCCCAACTCATGGGTTAAATCTTTGGATGATCGTACAAAAATTTTATGCGGGGTTGAATTTTATTTCTCGTAACCTTTTAGATTCCACCATGGGTGGTACTTTTATGGAAATTACTTTGGGTGAAGCCACCAAATTGCTTGATAATATTAAGGCAAATTATTCACAATCGCACACCGAAAGAGCTCCTACTAGTAAAAAAGTTAATTCGGTTGAAGAAATTTCTTCTTTGAGTGAAAAATTTGATGCTCTTATGAAATTGGTTGCTAGTAAAAGTGCTCCTATTGATTTTAATGATATGCCTTTGTCTACTTTGATTGAGCAAAATAGTGATGCCATAGATGTGAATTTTATCTCGCGAAATAATTTCAATAACAATGCTTATAGAGGTAATTTTAGTCCTACGCCTTTTCCAAGTAATTCCTCTAACAATTATGGTAATTCCTATGGAAATTAATCTTACAATAATAATAGGAACACCTCTGATCTTGAGAATAATATTAAATAATTTATCAACATGCAAAAAGTTTTAAACACTTGCATAGAATAAAAGTTGAATAAGATTGATGATTTGTCTAGAAGTGTTGATAGAATTTCTCATGATGTGGAAAATCTTAAGATGAAAATTTTTGTGCCTAAGGTTGATGAATCAATTAAAGCTCTCTATGTTTCTATGGATGAAAGTAAGAAAAGAACCGCTATGCTTAGAGCTAAAAGAGAATTTTTAGAAAAAGTGTTTTCTAGTGATTACTTTCGTAAAAGTGATGAAGATCTTAAAATGATTGGTGTTTCTTCTATTGATTCCTTGTTTAGTAATGCTAATATTGATGAAAAAGGGACTGGAGAAGAGTCAATTTTAGCTAGAAGGCGTCCCGACAATTCGGAGGGTGAAAAAATCTTGTTGAGAAAATTGATGAAAGTGGGTTTGAAGAGGTCAAAACTTTAACTAGTGATGCACCCACTCTTTTGGATTACAAAGACTTTAATTATGATAGTTGCTCTTTGATTGATTTTATTTCTTTGTTGCAATCCATTATAAATTCACCCCATGCCTATGAACAAAACAAAGCTTTTACTAAACATATTGTTGATGCTATGATGAAAGCTCTTGAAGAAAAATTGGAATTAGAAGTTTCAATTCCTAGAAAATTACATGATGAATGGGAACCTACTATAAAATTAAAGATTAAAAATTATGAGTATTTTGCTTTGTGTGACTTGGGTGCTAGTGTTTCTACAATTCTGGAATCTTTATGTGATGTGCTTGGTCTTACCGATATTGAAGAACGCTCTTTAAATTTACACTTGGCAGATTCTACTATTAAAATGCCTATGGGAAGAATTAATGATGTTCTTATTCTTTCAAATAGGAATTATGTGCCCATAGACTTTATTGTTCTTGATATTGATTGCAATCCGTCTTGTCCAATTATTCTTGGTAGACCGTTTTTACGCACTATCAGTGTCGTGATTGATATGAAAGAAGGCAATATTAAGTTCCAATTTCCTTTGAGGAAGGGTATGGAAAACTTCCCTAGAACAAGAATTAGGCCACCATATGAATCAATCATGAGATCATCTTATGGATCTCGGAACAAAGATGACAAAATTTAGATCTTTGCTTTATGCCTAGCTAAGGGCGTAAAACTATAGCGCTTGTTGGGAGGCAACCCAATGAATGATATTTTTTGCTTTTTGTTTTCTGTTCTTGAGTGTTTGCACAATTATGCTACTGTTATGATTGTGTTTTTTGAGTTTTAATTAGTGTTTGTGCCAAGTAAAGCCTTTCGGAGCTTCTTGGGTGATAGTTGTTTGATGTTGCTGAAAAACAGAAACTTTTGTGCTCACGAAAACAATTCTTATTTTTTACCAGAGCATGATAAAATACCAATTCCTTTTGCAGAAGATTAATATACAAATTTCTCAGGTCATCCTAATTTTTCAGAATTTTTGGAGTTTCAGAAGTATTCGAAATAGTCAGATTGCTACAGACTGTTCTGTTTTTGACAGATTCTGTTTTCTTTGCGTTGTGTGCTTGTTTTGATGGCTCTATGGTTTTCTTTGATGAGTTTTTGCCATAGAAAAGTTAGAATATAGTAGATATAATGCAAGAACAAAATATGAATTGGTTTTCTACAATACTTATAGTAGTGATCAGCTTTCTTATACTAACGGATCTCACGAAGATTTTGTTGAGTTTTGTGTGATTGATTTCAAGTTTTGGGTTATCTTACGATGGATGAAGGAATAAGGAGTAAGAAGAGCCTAAGCTTGGGGATGCCCCGGCATCCCAAGCTATCATCCAAAAGAGAGCAAGCAACTAAGCTTGGGGATGCCCCGAGGGGCATCCCCTCTTTCTTCTAACGACCATCGGTATTTTACTCAAAGCTATATTTTTATTCGTCACATACTATGTGTTTTGCTTGGAGCGTCTTGTATGATAAGAGTTTTTGTTTGTTTTATTTTTTGTTTTAAGTCTTGATTCATTGCTGGACACACCTAGTTGAGAGAACCAAAATTATGTCATGACTTGTTAAAATTGCTCTCTATGCTTCACTTAATTTTTTTATGTGCTTCACTTATATATTTTTTAGCACGGTGTGCTTTAGTATTTTTGAAGAAATGCTCTCTTGATTCACTTATATTTATTTGAGATTTAGTAAAGATTTCAAGAAATTCTCTCTTGCTTCACTTAAATTAATTTGAGAGAAAGAAATATTATGGTCATGATCTTCACTTATATTTGTTTGAGATTATCAAAAGCAACATATGAAAATTAGTTCCAAAGTCATAGATATCCAAGAAGGATATAATAAAAACTTTCATGAAGATCATTAGACAAAATAAACTTGATTCTTAGTAATAGTTTTGAGATATGATGATGTGATATGTGAGTCATGTTGATGAGTAATTATGCTTTAGTAAGAATATTGGTGTTAAGGTTTGTGATTCCCTATGCAAGCACGAAAGTCAATAATTATGCAATGAAATTATATCCTACTTGTGGTGCATTATTCGGTGTTAATTATGCTTAATGCTCGCTTATGAGATTATTCGTTTCTTGGTTGGTCGCTTCTCAATCTTTTGCTAGCCTTCATTTTGCACTAAGTATGATCACTACTTGTGCATCCAAAATCCTTTAAACCAGTTTTGCCACATGAGTCCACTGTATCTGCCTATATGCGGTATTCTTTTGCCGTTCTAAGCAAATTTGTATGTGCCATCTCTAATTTTCAAAATAAATTTCTCTTTTGTGTGTTCGTACCGCTCGCGGAGCGGTGAGGGGTGGCTAATATTTTCCATGATAGATGTGTTATTCTCACGATGAGTGTTTATTCACTTGTCATTGCACGAGAGTAAGGCAAAGGTATTAGGGATGCCCAGTCCCAAAATGAAAAATGAATTTACTTTATGTTGTCAAATAATAAATTCCTTGGAAAGTGTTGGTATGGAGGGCACCCATGGATACGGCTAGCCATGGAAAGTGAAAGTATGGTGGAAAAAGGAATAAACTTATTTTTCTGTTTGGGAACCACCTATGATATCTCTAGCATGGAAAGTGTTGGGAACTCTAAGTCATATTCATTGGTGGGAAAGGTACACCTCCCAAAATGTTTTTATCTCTAAGTTTTTCGCTTTGAGCTCTGGCACCTCTACAAATCCCTACTTCCCTCTGCGAAGGGCCTTTCTTTTACTTTATGCAATTTTTATTTTTGAATTTGAGTCTCCATCTTCTCTTATAAAAGCACCAACTAGGAGGCACTATGATCGTACTTGAGCATTGGGTGTAGTTAATATGCGAGTGTGTTTCATGAATGGATCAATGATTGAGCATAATGGGCTAGGGATAGCTTATTTAGCATTGATATTTTGAAAGACATGGTTGCTTGCTGATATGCTAGAGTATTTAAGTTATCATGTCAAAACTAGACTATTGCTTTGAATCACATAAAAGTCCAAATGTCCATGCTATAAAGAAAAGAATATGATGACATGTTAGGCAGCATTCCACATCAAAAATTCTGTTTTTATCACTTACCTACTCGAGGACGAGCAGGAGTTAAGCTTGGCGATGCTAATATGTCTCCAACGTATCTATAATTTTTTATTGTTACATGTTGTTATATTATCAATCTTGGATGTTTTATAATCATTTTATATCATTTTTTGGTACTAACCTATTGACATAGTGCCAAGTGCTAGTTGCTATTTTCTGCATGTTTTTTACATCGCAGGAAATCAATACCAAACAGAGTCCAAATGCAATGAAACTTCACGGAGATTTTTTATGGACCAAAAGACACCCAATGGGCCAAGGCATCGCCTAGGGGGGTGCTCTGAGGAGAGCACAACCCACCAGGGCGCGCCAGGAGGCCCAGGCGCGCCCTGGTGGGTTGTGCCCACCTCGGTTGCCCCCTGGACCGCCTCTTTGCTCTATAAATACCCCAATATTCCAGAAACCCTAGGGGAGTCGACGAAAATCAATTCCAGCCGCCGCAGAGTCCAGAACCACCAGATCCAATCTAGACACCATCACGGAGGGGTTCACCACTTCCATTGGTGCCTCCCCGATGATGCGTGAGTAGTGGCTAGATGGCTTCCTCTCTCTCTCTCTCTCTCTCTCTCTCTCTCTTGATTATCAATACAATGGTCTCTTGGAGATCCATATGATGTAACTCTTTTTGCGGTGTGTTTGTTGGGATCGGATGAACTTTGAGTTTATGATCAGATCTATCTTTTTATATCCATGAAAGTTATTTGAGTTTCTTTGATATCTTATATGCATGATTTCTTATAGCCTCGTATTTCTTCTCCGATATTTGGGTTTTGTTTGGCCAACTTGATATATTTATCTTGCAATGGGAAGAGGTGCTTTGTAGTGGGTTCGATCTTACGGTGCTTGATCCCAGTGACAGAAGGGGAACCGACACGTATGTATCGTTGCTACTAAGGATAAAACAATGGGGTCTATTTCTACATAAATAGATCTTGTTTACATCATGTCATCATTCTTATTGCATTACTCCGTTTATCCATGAACTTAATACACTAGATGCATGCTGGATAGCGGTCGATGTGTGGAGTAATAGTAGTAGATGCAGGCAGGAGTCGGTCTACTAATCTTGGACGTGATGCCTATATAATGATCATTGCCTCGATATCGTCATGTTTATTTGAACTTCTATCAATTGCCCAACAGTAATTTGTTTACCCACCGTTTGTTATTTTATCGAGAGAAGCCACTAGTGAAACCTACGGCCCCCAGGTCTCTTTCTCATATTATTTGCCTTTGCTATCTACTTTTCCTTTGCTTTTATTTTCAGATCTATTAAACCAAAAATACAAAAATACCTTGCTGCGTTTTATTCTTATTTATTTTCTTTAGCGTTCGATCTATCAATCTACTACAATTTATTTCACGTTTGTTTGCCTATCTGCAGGCGCCGCTACCCGGAAGGGATTGACAACCCCTTTTACACGTCCGGTTGCAAGTATTTGTTATTTGTGTGCAGGGGTTGTTTACGTTGTGTTGCTTGGTTCTCCTACTAGTTCGATAACCTTGGTCTCATCACTGAGGGAAATACCTACCGCCGATGTGCTGCATCATCCCTTCCTCTTTGGGGAAATACCGACGTAGCTTCAAGCCGCATCAGCAACTGGCAGGATCCTTATGGTTGTCGCTTTATTGTATGAAATGCGATCGCCATGTAATTGCTTTACTTTATCACTATGCGTTAGCGATAGTTGTAGAAGCAATAGTTGGCGAGACGACAACGATGCTACGATGGAGATCAAGGTGTCAAGCCGATGACGATGGAGATCATGACGGTGCTTTGGAGATGGAGATCAAAGGCACAAGATGGTGATGGCCATATCATGTCACATATTTTTGATTGCATGTGATGTTTATTTTTTATGCATCTTATTTTGCTTAGTACGGCGGTAGCATTATAAGATGATCCCTCACTAAAATTTCAAGGTATAAGTGTTCTCCCTGAGTATGCACCATTGCGACAGTTCGTCATGCCGAGACACCACGTGATGATCGAGTGTGATAAGCTCTACATTCACATACAATGGGTGCAAGACAGTTTTGCACGAGCGGAATACTCGGGTTAAACTTGACGAGCCTAGCATGTACAGACATGGCCTGGGAACACTAAGACCGAAAGGTCGAACGTGAATCATATAGTAGATATGATCAACATAGAGATGTTCACCATTGAAAACTACTCCATCTCACGTGATGATCGGACATGGTTTAGTTGATATGGATCACGTGATCATTTAGATGACTCGAGGGATGTCTATCTAAGTGGGAGTTCTTAAGTAATATGATTAATTGAACTTAAATTTATCATGAACTTAGTCCTGATAGTTTTTGCATATCTATGTTGTAGATCAATGGCCCATGCTACCACTCCCTTGAATTTTAATGCGTTCCTAGAGAAAGCTAAGTTGAAAGATGATGGTAGCAACTACACGGGCTGGCTCCGTAACTTGAGGAATATCCTCATTGCTAGACAGAAGAATTACGTCCTTGATGCACCGCTAGGTGCAAGGCCTGCTGCAGGAGCAATTCCGGACGTTATGAACGTCCGGCAAGCTAAATTTGATGACTGCTCGATAGTTCAGTGTATCATGCTTTACGGCTTAGAATCGGGACTTCAAAGACGTTTTGAACATCATGGACCATATGAGATGTTCCAGGAGTTGAAGTTAATATTTCAAGCAAAGGCCCGAGTTGAGAGATATGAAGTCTCCAACAAGTTCTATAGCTGCAAGATGAAGGAGAATATTTCTGTCAATGAACACATACTCAGAATGTTTGGGTACCATAACCTCTTGACTCAGCTGGGAGTTAATCTTCCGGATGATAGTGTTATTGACAGAGTTCTCTAATCACCGCCACCAAGCTATAAAGGCTTCGTGATGAACTATAATATGCAAGGGATGGAGAAGACTATTCCCGAGCTCTTCGCAATGCTCAAGGCTGCGGATGTAGAAATCAAGAAGGAGCATGAAGTGTTGATGGTTAACAAGACCACTAGTTTCAAGAAAAGGGGCAAAGGAAAGAAGGGGAACTTCAAGAAGAATAGCAAGCAAGTTGCTGCTCCCGGGAAGAAGCCCAAGTCTGGACCTAAGCCTGAAACTGAGTGCTTCTACTGCAAAGGGACTGGTCACTGGAAGCGGAACTGCCCCAAGTATTTGGCGGATAAGAAGGATGGCCAAGTGAAAGGTATATTTGATATACAAGTTATTGATGTGTACCTTACTATTGCTCATAGTAGCGCCTGGGTATTTGATACTGGTTCTATTGCTCATATTTGCAACTCGAAACAGGGGCTACGGATTAAACAAAGATTGGCTAAGGACAAGGGGACGATGCGCATCGGAAATGGTTCCAAGGTCGATGTGATAAGGATAAAGTTTTGAAGAAGTTCAAAATGGATTAGTCAAAGAAAGGGTTCTTGCCTGTGTTACAAGGTGTGAAGTTGAGTCAGACTCAATGCCCGACCACTTCAGAAGATAAAGAGAAAATGAAAGTCATTCCCTATACCTCAGCCATAGGTTCAATCATGTATGCAATGCTATGTACCAGACCTGATGTGTGCCTTGCTATAAGTTTAGCAGGGAGGTACCAAAGTAATCCAGGAGTGGATCACTGGACAGTGGTCAACAACATCCTGAAGTACCTGAAAAGGACTAAGGATATGTTTCTCGTTTATGGGGGTGACAAAGAGCTCGTCATAAATGGTTACGTTGATGCTAGCTTTGACACTGATCCGGATGACTCTAAGTCACAAACCGGATACGTATTTATATTGAATGGTGGAGCTGCCAGTTGGTGTAGTTCCAAACAGAGCATCATGGTGGGATCTACGTGTGAAGCGGAGTACATAGTTGCTTCGGAAGCAGCAAATGAAGAAGTCTAGATGAAGGAGTTCATATCCGATCTAGGTGTAATACCTAGTGCATCGGTTCCAATGAAAATCTTTTGTGAAAATACTGGAGCAATTGCCTTAGTGAAGGAATCCAGATTTCACAAGAGAACCAAACACATCAAGAGACGCTTCAACTCCATCCGTGATCAAGTAAAGGAGGGAGACATAGAGATTTGCAAAATACATACGGATCTGAATGTTGCAGACCCGTTGACTAAGCCTCTTCCACGAGCAAAACATGATCAGCACCAAGACTCCATGGGTGTTAGAATCATTACAATGTAATCTAGATTATTGACTCTAGTGCAAGTGGGAGACTGAAGGAAATATGCCCTAGAGGCAATAATAAAGTTGTTATTTATATTTCCTTATATCATGATAAATGTTTATTATTCATGCTAGAATTGTATTAACCAGAAACTTGATACATGTGTGAATACATAGACAAAACAAAGTGTCCCTAGTATGCCTCTACTTGACTAGCTCGTTGATCATAGATGGTTAAGTTTCCTGACCATAGACGTGTGTTGTCATTTGATGAACGGGATCACATCATTAGGAGAATGATGTGATGGACAAGACCCATCGGTTAGCTTAGCATAATGATTGTTAAGTTTTATTTCTATTGCTTTCTTCATGACTTATACATATTCCTTTGACTATGAGATTATGTAACTCCCGAATACCGGAGGAATACCTTGTGTGCTATCAAACGTCACAACATAACTGGGTGATCATAAAGATGCTCTACAGGTATCTCCGAAGGTGTTTGTTGGGTTGGCATAGATCGAGATTAGGATTTGTCACTCCGAGTATCGGAGAGGTATCTCTGGGCCCTCTCGGTAATGCACATCATGATAAGCCTTGGAAGCAATGTGACTAATGAGCTAGCTGCGGGATGATGCATTACGGAACGAGTAAAGAGAATTTTCAGTAACGAGATTGAACTAGGTATGAGGACACCGACGATCGAATCTCGGGCAAGTAACATACCGATGACAAAGGGAATAACTTATGTTGTCATTGTGGTTTGACCAATAAAAGATCTTCGTAGAATATGTAGGAACCAATATGAGCATCCAGGTTCTATTGTTGGTTATTGATCGGAGATGTGTCTCGGTCATGTCTACATAGTTCTCGAACCCATAGAGTCCGCACGCTTAACGTTCGATGACGGTTTATATTATGAGTTATGTTTATTGGTGACTGAAGATTGTTCGGAGTCCCGGATGAGATCACGGACATGACGAGGAGTCTCGAAATGGTCGAGAGGTAGAGATTAATATATTGGATGATAGTATTCGGACACCGGAATAGTTTCAGAGTGTTTCGGATATTTATCGGAGTACCGAGGGGTTACCGGAACCCCCAGGGGAAAGTAATGGGCCACAAGGGCCATAAGGGGAGAGAGAGGGCAGCCCACAAGGGGTGGTGCACGCCCCCCCATGGACAGTCCGAATTGGACAAGGGGAGGGGGCGCGGCCCCCTTCCTTCTCCCTCTCCCTCTCCTTCCCCCTTTCCCCCTCCGAAAGAAGGAACGGGTGGGGCGACTAGGACTAGGAGTCCTAGTGGGTTTCCCCCCACTTGGCGCGCCCCCTAGGGCGGGCCTCCTCCCCTCTCCTCCTTTATATACGGGGGCAGGGGGCACCCCAAAGCACATCAATTGTTTCTTAGCCGTGTGCGGTTCCCCCCTCCACCGTTTACTCCTCCAGTCATATTGTCATAGTGCTTAGGCGAAGCCCTGCGCGGATCACATCACCATCACCGTCACCACACCGTCATGCTGACGAAACTCTCCCTCGACACTTTGCTGGATCAAGAGTTCGAGGGACGTCATCAAGCTGAACGTGTGCTGAACTCAGAGGTGTCATACGTTCGGTACTTGATTGGTTGGATCACGAAGACGTTCGACTACATCAACCGCGTTAAACTAATGCTTCCGCTTTCGGTCTACGAGGGTACGTGGACACACTCTCCCCTCTCGTTGCTATGCATCTCCTAGATAGATCTTGCGTGATCGTAGGAATTTTTTTGAAATTGCATGCTACGTTCCCAACACCTAATAACCACTCGTATCCCCAGATGGGAACAAGAGGGGGAGAATTCTGGTCACATGAGATTAAGTTCTCATATGTTTCCACAGAAATAGAGAAAATGGTCTCCTCCATTAGTAAATGTGATTCAACCTAGGTTTAATGACACAAGATGGGTGCGCGTCATCCAGAGCCCAACACATATGTCCACACTTTTTTTGGTGATGGGACATCGAAACACCTTGACTCTGTTGTTATGGGAAAACACAAGGAGTTAAGTGGCGTAATGAGAATTCCACAAATGATGTTGATTCATGAGAATCACATATGAAAAGTCTACATATATTGACATAAAATTCTTCTTGAGAATTACTGAAATCCTTTTTGGCCCTGAACCAAAATCCATGGAGAGTGTTGTTTACACTTATATTGGTTCAAATGAAAGAAAGCAATTTAGGAAGATTAGCACTCACTCATCAAAAGAGAGGTGTTTACGATAGTAAAACCTGCTCCTCATAAGTATCTTCCGTAGAGAAGAGAAATGATTTTTCATTTGGAAACGAAAATAGATGAGGTGGTGAGAAAGCGAGGCTTGTAGCACAAGGGTTTTCACAGAGACCCGTATCGGTTATGATGCAGCATACCTTCTCGGTATGAGCGGAATTATGTTTTGATACTAATTGGCAGTATAAATACATGCAGCTGATGTATGTAGTGGCTACATACTCGCACAGATCATTTAGTTCAGTTATACATATTGAAGTCATTGAAAGGGCTTAATATTCTGAATCCAATGATAAATCACAACATGTTTGTGTGAAGCTTTAGAAGTCATTCTATGATCAGAAGAGGTCAGGGAGTTGTGTGGTACAACCGACTAAGTGAGCTACTCCTTGATAAGGATTACTCTAATGCTAATTATTGTTGATGTGTATTCATGAAGATATCATGAATTGGATTTACATCATCTTAGTGATGTGGATGATCTTATCATCAATGTCTATACCAGACATATGAGATACGCACAATCATTTTAAAATGATATTTGGGTCAAACCAAATGATGCTAAGTTTATAGTTGAGCATATTCCCTCGGGAATAAATGTATATCATTCTTCATATATCTAGAAATATTGGATATATCAAAGACACATGTGGTCATATTATACCTGACATGGGATACAAGCCCATTTAGAACGAGGGGAGATGGTGAAGTGATAGTGGACCTAAAGTTCCATATTTGAATACCATCAGAGCACTCATATATCTTGCAAAATACGCCAGGCCTGACAATATATTTGTTGCAATATATTGAGAGTGCAATCCCCAATAAAGGTATAATGGTTGATATAAGGTATATCCTCAGATATTTCCAAGACACAAAAGGTCCTGATTAATTCGATCTGGAAAATCAAGATGGCACCATGGTGTGGCATCGTGATAGTGGCTAATAACCCGATCCCAACGGTGTCATATCAAAGACTGGATTTACTGGAAGAGTATTCTGAGGGGAGCCTTCAGAATAGACTTCAAATGGGTCCTTCCAGAGATCATTCTGCTGTAATTATTTTATTCGAAGCATTACAAGATGTGTATGGCTTCGCAGAATGACTGCCTACATGTGAAATCATGTGGATATTCATTGAAATATCAATGTCACTTGTATTACTTACGAGTTATATTTATCCTCGCTAATTACAAAAATGTAGGAGTATAATCTGCAAACAAAATATTGTGATATTCGCAATGTCTGTACCAACGTTTATATTCCAGAATCAGGTTTGTGGAATTGGTATGAGACAACATTGATGTTTGCAAAGTTCAAGGGGAGTAAAAATCCCAAGTTATAACATGTTGGTGATCTTCAGATCATTCATATTGTACTCCTTTTCTCTTTATGAGTTTTCCATGATGTTTCTTATATAAGGTTTTTAACGAGACAATATAAATACAAGTGCGGATATATGCCATATTGGTTTCTCCTTATATTTTTTCCACTTGGTTTTCAAGGAGTTTTCGATGGCATATTATCATAAGGTTTCTCCTCAATTTTTCCCACAAGGTTATTGTAGGAGTTTTCAGTTTGCAATATACAGATGACGAATTGATCAAGGGGGGTGAGAAATAAAACATGTGATCAATTATATGGGAGGGATGCCTCCCAGGAGGTGTCTGTTGGGGGAAAGGGTGTCTCCCCAACACACCCCTTCATCATGTATATAAGTGGGTCTCCCACGTTGCAATGGAATGAGCGAATCATTTGAACTCTTCATTTGTCTTATGCTTTCGCTCTACAACAGAATTGATACCGTACGGGGCTCGGATTCCTTTTACTCATGGGACGAGGAGGGGCTACGTTGCGGAAGTGCCGATGAACAAATAATACAGGGGCTGGGTGGGGAAATACGGATGCGAGAGCAGAAAGAGTCCACACCGATTCGGCAGGTGTTTGTATTTATTTCCCTAGATTGTTTTTTTCATAGATTTCCTAGATAGATTGGATCGATCCCCTTTTTAAAGAGTCCATGTTGATTCAGCAGGTGTCTGTATTTCTTTTCCGGATTGATTCCCCTTTTAAAATCTCGACCGTTAATTTTATGGTTAAGACAAAATTAAAGGATATGGAGAACTAAGAAAGCTTCCTCCTTTTAGTATTATATATATAGCAAAAGAGCCTGTGTGTTGCAACAGGAAAAAAATAACACTCATCCCTAATCCAAGAATCATGACTCAAGACCTCAATAGGTCCACGTCCTTTATTTGAACATGACATCAATGCCCACACAACCACAACGCGTTTGAATGTGTCAATCCTAATGCATCTCTATTTTTCAGCATAAGATCAGAAATTTGCTTTTTTCTGTGAGGTTTTGCCGTTGGGTGCATGTGTGGTTATAGATGGTTTCTTTCGTCTCTAATTTGGTTTTGCTGAGTTGTTCATTTTCTATCTGGATCTACAGCGATACAAAATAAAGACGGTTCATGCACTATTTATTAAGGTTGCATCCAAAACAACATTTTAAAAACGTTTAACGGGTAAAATAACATAATATTCAGATTCTACACATTTTTGATCAAATTTCATATATAACACATTAAAATTGGAGTTACTGGTTAAAAGCTATGACTATTCTTAAAAACATATGATATGAATTGCGGGTTGAATTTAGGAAACAGCAAAGGGCTCTTTGCAAAACATAAAATGTTTTCTCTGAGTCACTTAAAACAGTAGTGCAGGTTAGTTATAAAAAACTACGAGGGTTTCTGCAAAACGAAACGTGGTTATCACTTAAAACTATACCGCAGCTTAATTACTAGTAACTATAGGAGGTTTTCTGAAAAATTACCCAACAGACGACCAGAAGCATTCCCTGCTTTATTACTAGCTTTACTTTATTTATTACTAGATGATACCCCGCGCGTTGCCGCAGAAATACCAGTAAGCAATTTGGTGTGGATATAGGAATTTTTTTCTCAAAAATGAATAGATGAGGATACTGCAAATACAAAATACATATTTTCAATCAAGATAATCTTGGGTTACTCCCCCCAAAAGGAAAAATGTTAATCATGTGCTATACGGAACCAAACTGAATAAATAATTTCTTATGAAAGAGCAACAATTCTTATTGTGCGACGAAAGAATATAATTAATTAAATTGCAAGAGAATGACTACTATAGCCAGGGATGTTTTTTTTGGTGAAAGTGCTTGAGCAAGTTTGTAATTTTGATGGTCACTTATGGCTGGTCTAAAAAAGGTAGCCAAACAGAACATAAGAGTTGTGCACCTAAAAAGGGAAGAGATAGAGTTGTTAGTCTACTGAAGTAAATCCTGAAACAACACAAATTGGCAAACTTAAGAGAAGAGCAAACAACATGAAAATTTAATAACTCGGTTTGATATATAAATCATGGTAAAGCACAATTAGGGTTTAGAGTGTCATAGCACCAAAACTAAATATACAGGCATGCTACAAATAGAGTTTATGAGACCTCAAGACACAATATGATAATGAGCAATCTTAGGAAGAGGGGTTTGAGGAAAGGCTTAAGAACTGGCATACCAGAAAGTGGAACTGGAGTACACTGCATATTGAACAAAAAGGTAAAGATGTCCCCTTGGTCTCAAATAATGATTCAAATAAATGAATGGTCACAATGCTTCAATTTCTATCCTACCAATATGTGTGAAAGACATAATGATCAATAAGCCTCATGCATGAAGAGCTACGGAAACTACATAAGAAAATAATGTAAAGGTCAGAAGAACATACACCTTCATCTTGTACCATGACTTATAGTTCAAAATAATTCAAATTGTTTTGCCTTTGTAAAATAAATAAAGGTTACAAAAAATCAGTATTTATGAGAACAAAATTTCATGAAAAGCCACATCTTCAGCTTCAACATGGGATTATGTCACAGTTGCATGGGATTATGTCAGAGTTGCACTGGCACATTCTACTTTACATCTGCTTTCAATGCTCAAGGCAATTCAGTGAGAAAGTTCAGAAAATACTATGATTGTGAACTGCCTTCTGTGGGTTAGAACACAATATCCAATAAACATTAATTATTCTGTTGTAGTCAAATACCAGGAAAACATATGAGAAACTGATGATATAAGTAATATTCTGACCTCTACTGAGCTTTTATACCCAAAATTTGTTGACCAAAAGATACATTCGGTGTAGAGGTTGTGGATGACATCATTCTCTGAGTGCTACTGTTAGTAGCATTTTCTAAAAGAACACGGTACAATCATTTGCATAACAAATCTCCGATGCAGTATCTAGTCTCTATTATCTCTGTCAAGAGACCATAAATATTCGATTGCTAGCAGCACGACCTCATTATTCTGCACAAAGATTTAGTTTGAGGTAAAACAAAAGGGTACCAATTGCACGCGCATAGTTAAAGAATATGAAAGAAAAATAAAAGTTAAGATTAGTAATCGATCTAAGAGAACACGGTAGAATTAAAACAAAAACTGCAGTATGTTTGAGACGAATTGGCATTTTTGTACAGATTACCTGACAGGCGTTGACCGTTCATATGGGGGCCTATAGTTGAATCGGCTCTTGTGGATACATGACCTGACGAACATATATGCAACCTGACAGAGTCATCAATGCGACAGCTGTGATCGCCGGGGCTTGGGGTAGGAAGACTGCTAGGGCCGGTGAAGATGGATGAACGTGTGTCTATCATCAACAGGCCTCACCATCAATCAACTATTCCGCCCGTGTGAGACGGCCATGCGTACTCGTGTGTGTGCCATCTTGCAGCCTCGGCAGTAGAGTAAGACATGGTCCCGTCACGCATCTGGTCGGACGGCATGGGACGGAACATATCGTCCGCCCATACAGCGCTATCTCACGCAAGACTAAAGCCACGACCAGAGCAATCATGTTCATCCATCAGCCGTCAGATTGAAAATAGTAAGAAAAACAATACGGCAAGAAGAACTCGTTAGGGAATCATGTGGGTAGGCAGTGGGAGCACCATTGAAACTTATCAATCCGGGGGTTGTCGAGCCAAGCGCGAAGACCTATCCATTGGCTACCAGGCGAGCGAGCGGCTGCCCTGTGGCTGTTGTCGACCGCTGCTACCACTGATTGGTGCGGGTGGGGTGCCAGCGAGAGTAGATAAGGACGTGGAGAGATGAAGATGGAAGGATCAAGAGAGGAGCGGGATACAGCTGTTAGTGGATTTTTATTGTTTGGGAATCCAGAGTAATGGGGCGTAACCCTCTCAGCGACGCGCCACATCGGAACCCGGTGTGGTGGAAAATAGGCAAGGGCCGGGCCGTCACCCCCAAGTGGCGCGTCGTATCTTGATCCGGATACGGTGGCAAGTGAGCGAGGATCGGGTCGTCGCATCCTTAGTGGCGCGCTACATCGGCGCCCGGATGTAGTGGAAAATGAGTAAGGGTCTTCGCATTTGACTCGACGAGTGCGAAGTGTAAGGAAGCTAGCCGAGCCTAGGAGGATTCGCTTAGGTAGCTGAAACGTAGGGTCTCTGACACGGAAGCTTCGGGAGCTAGTTGATGCAGCGGTGAGGAGAGGTGTTGATATCCTTTGCGTCCAAGAAACCAAATGGAGAGGACAGAATGCGAAGGAGGTGGAGGATACCGGCTTCAAGCTGTGGTACACGGGGACGGCTGCAAACAGAAATGGCGTAGGCATCTTGATCAACAAGAGCCTCAAGTATGGAGTGGTAGACGTCAAGAGACGTGGGGACCGGATTATCCTGGTCAAGCTGGTAGTTGAGGACTTGGTTCTCAATGTTATCAGCGCGTATGCCCCGCAAGTAGGCCACAATGAGAACACCAAGAGGGAGTTCTGGGAAGGCTTGGAAGACATGGTTAGGAGTGTACCGATTGGTGAGAAGCTCTTCATAGGAGGAGACCTCAATGGCCACGTGGGTACATCTAACACAGGTTTTGAAGGGGCGCATGGGGGCTTTGGCTATGGCATCAGGAATCAAGAAGGAGAAGATGTCTTAAGCTTTGCTCTAGCCTACAACATGATTGTAGCTAACACCCTCTTTAGAAAGAGAGAATCACATCTGGTGACTTTTAGTAGTGGCCAACTCTCTAGCCAGATTGATTTTATTATCCTCTCAAGAAGAGAAGATAGGCGTGCGTGCCTAGACTGTAAGGTGATACCTGGAGAGAGTGTTGTACCCCAGCATAAGCTGGTGGTTGTTGACTTTCGCTTTCGGATTCGTGTCCAGCGGGATAAGCGTGCCAAAGTCGCTAGAACGAAGTGGTGGAAGCTCAAGGGGGAGGTAGCTCAGGTGTTCAAGGAAAGGGTCATTAAGGAGGGCCCTTGGAAGGAAGGAGGGGATGCGGATAATGTGTGGATGAAGATGGCGACTTACATTCGTAAGGTGGCCTCGAGGGAGTTTGGAGTGTCCAGGGGAAGGAGAAGCGAAGATAAAGATACCTGGTGGTGGAATGATGATGTCCAGAAGGCGATTAAAGAGAAGAAAGATTGCTTTAGACGCCTATACCTGGATAGGAGTGCAGACAAGATAGAGAAGTACAAGATGGCGAAGAAGGCCGCAAAGCGAGCTGTTGGTGAAGCAAGGGGTCGGGCATATGAGGACCTCTACCAACGGTTAGGCACGAAGGAAGGTGAAAGGGACATCTATAAGATGGCTAAGATCCGAGAGAGGAAGACGAGGGATATTGGCCAAGTCAAATGCATCAAGGACGGAGCAGGCCAACTCTTGGTGAAGGACGAGGAGAGTAAGCATAGATGGCGGGAGTACTTCGACAAGCTGTTCCATGGGGAGAATGAGAGTTCTACCATTGAAATGGACGACTCCTTTGATGAGACCAGCATGCGTTTTGTGCGGCGAATCCATGAGTCTGAGGTGAAGGAGGCTTTAAAAAGGATGAAAGGAGGCAAGGCGATGGGCCCTGATTGTATCCCCATTGAGGTGTGGAAAGGTCTTGGGGACATAGCGATAGTATGGCTAACCAAGCTTTTCAACCTCATTTTTCGGGCAAACAAGATGCCAGAAGAATGGAGACGGAGTATATTAGTACCAATCTTCAAGAACAAGGGGGATGTTCAGAGTTGTACTAATTACCGTGGAATTAAGCTGATGAGCCATACAATGAAGCTATGGGAGAGAGTCATTGAGCACCGCTTAAGAAGAGTGACAAGCGTGACTAAAAATCAGTTTGGTTTCATGCCTGGGAGGTCGACCATGGAAGCCATTTTCTTGGTACGACAACTTATAGAGAGATATAGGGAGCAAAAGAAGGACTTGCATATGGTGTTCATTGACTTGAAGAAGGCCTATGATAAGATACCACGGAATGTCATGTGGTGGGCCTTGAAAAAACACAAAGTCCCGGCAAAGTACATTACCCTCATCAAGGACATGTACGATAATGTTGTGACAAGTGTTCGAACAAGTGATGTCGACCCCGATGACTTCCCGATTAAGATAGGACTGCATCAGCGGTCAGCTTTGAGCCCTTATCTTTTTGCATTGGTGATGGATGAGGTCACAAGGGATATACAAGGAGATATCCCATGGTGTATGCTCTTTGCGGATGATGTGGTGCTAGTTGACGATAGTCGGACGGGGGTAAATAGGAAGTTAGAGTTATGGAGACGAACCTTGGAATTGAAAGGGTTTAGGCTTAGTAGAACTAAAACCGAGTACATGATGTGCGGTTTCAGTACTACTAGGTGTGAGGAGGAGGAGGTTAGCCTTGATGGCCAGGTGGTACCTCGGAAGGACACCTTTCGGTATTTGGGGTCAATGTTGCAGGAGGATGGGGGTATTGATGAAGATGTGAACCATCGAATCAAAGCCGAATGGATGAAGTGGCGCCAAGCTTCTGGCATTCTCTGTGACAAGAGAGTGCCACAAAAGCTAAAAGGCAAGTTCTACAGGACGGCGGTTCGACCCGCAATGTTGTATGGCGCGGAGTGTTGGCCGACTAAAAGGCGACATGTTCAACAGTTAGGTGTGACGGAAATGCGTATGTTGAGATGGATGTGTGGCCACACGAGGAAGGATCGAGTCCGGAATGATGATATACGAGATAGAGTTGGGGTAGCACCAATTGAGGAGAAGCTTGTCCAACATCGTCTGAGATGGTTTGGGCATATTCAGCTCATGCCTCCAGAAGCTCCAGTGCATAGCGGACGGCTAAAGCGTGCGGAGAATGTCAAGATAGGGCGGGGTCGACCGAATTTGACATGGGAGGAGTCCGTTAAGAGAGACCTGAAGGATTGGAGTATCACCAAAGAGCTAGCTATGGACAGGGGTGCGTGGAAGCTTGCTATCCATGTGCCAGAGCCATGAGTTGGTTGGGAGATTTTATGGGTTTCACCTCTAGCCTACCCCAACTTGTTTGGGACTAAAGGCTTTGTTGTTGTTGTTGTTGTTGGAATCCAGAGTAACCGTGGTCCATTGAATTGAAGAGAAAAAAGAGCCTCGCCAGTTACGGAAGGCGAAAGCGGTCGCTTCTGTTACCAGCCGACGACTACACGCGAAAGAAAGAAATATATTGCATCACATGATTGGTTGGTACCTGATGACATGGCATGCTGAGTTGGACCATTTGCATGTTAAGAGAATACTATGTAGTGGGAAGCAACTTCCTAAGAATGATAGATTAGATAAGAGAGATAGAGATTAGGGGTATAGAGTGGCGGTTGAGTTCTGCTCTGTATCCTTTCAACTCTGTCCCAGGGAAGCTAATCTTGTTGCAAACGAATTAGCCACACCTTTTTGTAACGAGTGGATGGAAGATGCTCCTAGTGAGCTACTTCCTCTGTTGATTAAGGATGTCAACCTGGTTACTACTAGTTATGAAGAGGAAATCCTGTTGTACAAAATACATCAATTGGTCCAAAGTACACCGGAAAGGTAAGCTTTTCCAATGCACCCAGAATAAAAAATTAAGACAAGACAGACCAATACTAAAAGGTATTCCTGGTTTCTTCTATCTGCCGAACAATTCCTAGCATAAGCTCTTCACTCTTCAACAAATATCTTTTCTTTAGCTTGTTCAAGTCTTATATTCTGTAACTTCTCGCTGAGTTCCAGACAGCAGCAAACGAATCAAAGTTAGACCGCGAGAAAACCAATGCAGCTCGTTACAGAAACAAAATCATTCAGGTAGGTGGCAGGCACCAATATGTACAACCCTAGGCCAGACGCTACAGCAAGCTGTCTGAACAAATAGCACAGGTAGACCAAGCCACATCAATAATTATAACCATGATTCATTGACTTTGCAAATAGTCTTTACAGCATGAGTGCCGTAGATTTGGGAACTAACGTCTGCATGACTAGTTCAGAACCTACAATGTACTCCCTCCGTCCCATAATATAAGAACGTTTTTCAAGCTAACATAGTTTGAAAACCATTCTTATATTATGAGACAGAGGGAGTACTATCTATCAGCTCCGATTGACCACAATAAAAGTTGATTCAACTCAACATCTTTTGTGGAGCCAGTGATACGAACATGTTGATAGGCTGATTGGCTCTAGAGTGCAGCATTAACGGTGTTGTCAATTTGTAGGGGCTGTTTCGATTGATGCCATCATGCGCCCCACCAAAAAATTGGCATTGACCAAGCCCCTGGTACTCATTTGGATGGATGCCAAAATTTTGGTGCGCCCAAGCCCTTTACAGTCTGCTAGTTCATTTTCTTCCAACCTTTTGGCAATCAGTGGGCGGTCAAAATGATCGCCGATTATTTGGCAAGCCAACGGTTGGCAAGGCCAGCATTGGCTCAAACCAAACAGCCCCGTAATGCATCAAGAGGATGATTAATGCTATTTAGCATACATAGAATTGTTACTCATGAAGTGTAAACAACATGCAGTAGTATTCAACATTTGTCCTCACTCATGTGATAGTGTGAACACAAACATGATACTATAAATTATCATATTCTGGCGGCTCTGATAGATCCAAAAGGAACCAAAAATAGATAAGTATAAAACTTTAGGGCATGTACAATGGTTGATAAGATAGTCTTATCTTAAGTCTTGCATGTAATTTAGAGATGTCAAAAAAAGATGTCTACAATAGGTCATTTCTTAGCCTTATCTTCAATAACTAGCTATTCCTAAAAACGTGGTGAGACATATTGTGCTAAGAGATCATCTCTTGTCTTCTCTTAAATAAGAGAAGACAAGCCTTTTCTTACGAGTTCTCTCTCCTCCACCTCATCATTTATCCTACGTGTCACTCCTAAAATAGCACCATTGTACATGCCCTTACAGTAATTTTTTGCCTCTCCAAAGTCATAACAAATATATTTCAACAGCATGACTTCCTTTTATTAGCCGAGCAAACTACATAGATCGTGCTTACCAAATCTAGTGACAATTTGAGAGCACATGGCAAATTGTACATGTTTAACACCCAACTGGACGCCAGTAAAACAGACAAATCACGGGTCTAAAACAGATGCCAAAAGTATAATCACAGATTACTATTTGAATTAGAACTCATCATTTGCAGAACTGACCAGCCCGTTTAGAGAGTGTCTTGCTATGGTTTTGCATAGTAAACCACAGTTCACATGATTGATTAGTCACTGAGTTTTAGATTTTGTTATCTTAATTTGATGTGCTAATTTGCCAAGCAACAAAACACCTTACTTCGTTGAATTTCAAAATCTACAAGAACACAAATAACAATAACAAGTAATACTTTCCTAGCTAATACTACCAAGTGGTAACATTTCACATTAATGGTGAGGCCAAGAGTAAATACTGGCAGAGATGAACATGAGGCAATGTTACCTTCTGATGGCATGCTGGTCCAAGTATCGGGTGAACGGGCTGGGAACAAAGGAGTAGCCAGGAAATGATCTCCAGTGGGCCATGTCAGTGGAGCATTTCTCTTCTTCTTCTTCAAAGATGTAGAGACTGGTTGACCCCAGCACTTCCTTCTTCATGTCAATCTCAATCAGCCAGAAAAGTTTATTACCACCATTCAACCGGAAGGAAACAACATCAGGCTTAACCAAGCTGATGGTAGGGAACTCTGGTAGCACATGCGGAAGACGCTTGTCAAAATCAAGAGCAGCCCAGAACTTGATGTCTTCCATGGTGAAACATTTCATCCATTTCTTTTCCCTTAAGTTGGTGAAAGTGCATACTGTGATAGTGAAAGCAGAATAAGAACTGGCACACACACTGCAGCCAGCACGATCACCAACACATATGAGGTTAATCAAGCCGGACTCAGAGACACAGACACGACGGGCCGGGTCAGGATACCCTGGGTCAATGCACAGACGATTGGAATCCAGACCATCAGGTAAGGGGACGTAGCACGGGGGCTTCGTCCGCTTGTCAATGACACCGACAAAAAGCAAGCCCAGGTAGCAATCCGCCCAGCACAGGTAACAACCACCATAGGGGACGATGGCGTCCGTTTGCCACGAACCACACAGCAGGTTTGGGATGTCATCGCCGTCAGGTAAGGGCATATTTTCAACGCTCCAATTCATGTCGCCCTCCTCCTCCCCAGGTTTACGGTGTAGCACGCAGAGCTGGCCGCCAAATGTGAGCTGCGCCACCACGAACTCCCCCTTGCCACGGCAAAGGAGGCCAATGTCATCACGCCACATAGATCGCAGCTGCTGGAGACGGTACGGGTGGAAGTACAAATCCACGTCCGGGTTCTTGTCCCCACCATCGAAGCAAGGCGGGAGTCGCATGAGACAAGGAGACTTCTCTGAGCCAGAGGCTGTGTAGAGGAAATAGTCTATGGGGTAATAGTAGAATGCCGGACAACTATCTCCAACGAAGGGGGCATACGCCTGGAAAAGTATGGAGCGGCCGTGAGCCGCGATGATGAACGGCTGACTCACCTGGCTCAACGACGCCGTCATGAATCGCTCGGGCCAGTGGAGGTAGAGACGGGACACAGCGGGCGGTTCAGCAACCCTGAGAGAGACGGCGATGCTTATGTTGGTGCAGGTGGAGGAGATCGCCGATTGCGTGCCGTCCATTACCTCCTCCGCAACAGCCTCACCAGCGTACGCCTTGTAGTGGACGAAGCGATCTAGCATCACCCAGCGAGGCTGAGGGCGGGAGAGCTCCGCACCGGGTGGCGGATGAAGACGCCGACGAGCTTCCATGTCGCACGGAACAGGAAGCTGACGGAAGGTCAGTTCGGATCTAGGGTTCGGATCTAGGGTTCGTCTCGAGACTCGAGAGGAAGGTCTCGTTTCTTTTCTTTTTGATGATGATTCAGCGGAGAGGGGAAGAATGCCTTCCGCTATTGGTTGCGGCGGCCTGCGAAGGGTAGGGTGGGAGTTCCTTTCTGAAGGCACATGGCGGTGCCGGGCCGTTTCATGGGCCAAAGTCTCGGTGCGTCTTAACTGTCGGCAACAGAGACAATCCTCCGGGAGCCCCCCTATTTGGCGCGTGAGGCACCCTCGCGTCGTTTTCGTTTTTTCTTTCTTTTTTTAATTCTGTTTTTATTTCTATGTTAAAAAAAATCGGGATCACAACAAGTTCTAATTTTCTTTAAACAGAGAATTATTAAAAACAGTTCTTTAATTCAAAAAATGTTCGTGATTTATAAAAGAACGAACATATTTCTAATTTTAGCGAACATTTTTTTATTTTGACGAATAATTTTTATGAGCATTTTTTAATACTTATGTACAATTTTTTGTATCCGATCCGATGAACATTTTTTGAACTAGATGAACAAGTATTCAAGAATTTTTTGAAAAATGATGAACGCATTTTTAATTCAATGGACACTTTTTGAGTTTGATGAAAATTTTCTAAAAACAGTGAAAAATAATAATTTGATGAACATATTCTTAGTTCGATGAGCGAATTTGAATTGTGATGAACATTTTTAAAACCCGATGAACCAAAAATTGAGTCCGATGACATTATTTGCATTCTTGAACATTTCTTTACATGGTTGAACAGTTTTTGAGTTTTCTGAACAAAAAATATTCATGGATTTAAAAATAAAAATCGCAAAAAAAGTAATGATAAAATAGATGATAAAAAGGAAAATATAAAATAAAGAAAAAAAGAAAAACGAAAGGAAAAAACGAAAATAAATAAAAAGGAAAAAAATAAAAAAATAGAAGATAAAAATGAAAAAGATAAAGATAAAAAGGGTAGAGAAAACATTAAAAAAACTTCCCAAAACCGGTGAGGAATAAACTACTTAATGGGCCGGCCTATACGAATGATCGGGAGCTCATGGGTGCGTGCTATGTCGTTAGCGCACGAGCCAAATCCTATTCGGCGCCTTAAGCGCCGAATACAGGCCATTTGGTACAGGGCGCACACCCCCCTGTACACTTGGTTTTATAGCGGGCCGGCCCATCTTGCTTTCCTGTTTCTTAAAAATTCCCCAAAAAAAGGTGCGCCAGCCGCGACTCGAACTACGCCCGTTCGTTTAGGTAGCCATCACACCAACCAGTTGAACCAGATAACTACATGTGGCATGGTTGTTCTTTTTATTTTCTTTATATATAAACGCAGAAAAGGCAGTTGTTTTCCCTGTTTCATTTTCTATCTTTGTTTTTTTCTCTTTCTTATTAAAATGAGTGAACTTTTTTTAAGGTGACCAAATTTTCGCAAAATCGGTGCACTTTTTTCAAGTTCAATGAACTTTTCTCAAATTCGATGAACTTTTAAAAAAACGATGAACCTTTTTTCAAATTGATGAACTTTTGTCAATCTCGATGAACTGTTTTTTTTGAAAATTGGTGAAACTTTTTTTGAAAATCGGTGAACTTTTTTTAAAATCAGTGAACTCTTTTTGAAAATCGGTGAACTTTTTTCAAAGTCGATGAACTTTTTTTGAAAACCGATGAACTTTTTCAGTTTTATGAAACTTTGAATCGGTGAACGTTTTTAAATACATGAACTTTTTTTCTAATTTGCGATTTTTTTTAAATATGTGGAACATTCAAATTTTGTTCATATTTCTTTTCAAAAGAAATCCTGTTTTTCTAAAAAGCGCGTCTAAAGTTAGTTCTTAGAGGTTTCGTGTTGCAATCTATCAATAAGAGCTTAATAGGTCTATTGGTTGGCCACCAAGCTTTGGAGCTAACTGGCGCAGGACCGAATCCTATCAAGATTTAGTTTCTCGGAGCTCTCAGCGCGCGACCCGCGCGCCAAATAGGAGCTGCCCAATCCGTCGGCGGCAAATATAGTCATGGATTCGCTGAAGCAAGCGTCCACTTGGGTCGGCCCACGTACGGGATTCGCGTGATTTTTCGTTAACTGTTGTTCCCTCGTTGTTTCGGGAGCTCCAATTTCGCGCGTTGGGCGCTGGCAAACAACCCAGCGCGCACCCACTCCCCTCCCGCTCGCCCCTCATGGGCTGCTCCACAAGCATGGTTGGGTGCCCCAGTTTCTTTATTCCATTTTTTTCTTTTTTTTGTTTCGGTTTTTTCTTCTTTAAAACAACTTGGAGTATATTTTTTTTCAAAATTTTAAGGAAAAAATGATTTTTGGGAAAATGTTCCAGAAATCATAACATGTTCGTGATTTTAAAAAAGGTTCATGATTTTTTCCTCAAAAAAAAGGTTCATGATTTTGAAAAAAAACGTACACATACTGAAAATATGTTCGTGAATTCAAAATATGTACATAAATTTCAAACAAAGTTCGCTAATTCAAAATTTGGTGAACATTGTTTGAACCTGGTGAACAAAAATTGTATTCAAGAAAATTCTTTGTTGAAAAATGGGTTGACAAATTTTGTATTCAATGTCGTTTCGGGCGATTCCTATATGCGCCAGTTTTTATTGTTTCTGCGAGCGACGCTTGAAGCCGCGTTAGCTGGGCTCGGCCCATGTTTTCTGTTTGGTTCGTCGCCTCCCTAACCCCCCGTCTATCTGTTTCTCCTTTGCTTCTTCTCCCAACCCCGCAGCAGTGCCTTCTTCCCGCAGAGGCGACGAACCCTAATCCAACGACTCGATAGTGTATCAATCTGGTCCACTTCCTCCTGCGGCGACGACTACTTCCCGTCACATGTTTCCCTTCGATTCTTTCATGATGGCTTCCCCTGGTTTGTCCCCTTCGAACCCTAATCTTTTTTTTTGCATGTTTTGTGTTGCTGCTCTGTGTGATGAACTAGTTATGCGTGCATCCAGCCTTGTGTAGTCATGGATGCCCATCAGGTCCCTAGGGTTTGTGGTCAATTTTTGTCCTCTTTTAGGGTTTGTGCTGCTGCTTTGTGTGAATCCATCTGCTCCCTATCGTTTATAGTACTCTTAGTTGTGTGTGCATTTGGTCGCTAGTGTTTGTGGTCAATTTTCGCCCTCTCTAGGGTTTGTACTGCTTCTGCTGCGTGTGAATCCATCTACTCCATAGGATTTTGTAGTACTACGTGTGAATCATTCACTCAAGTATGCCCATTTGTTTCTAGTTCCTTTTGTTCCTTTTTAAGGAATTTATGCCCTAGGTGTTTGCGGTCAAATTCCCCTTGGTACTCTAGGGTTTGTTGTCAAATTTATCCCCTAACCTTATTGATGTTATACCAATTTCCCCTGTTCCACCTCTGTTACGCAGAAGTTTTTTTGATCTGTTACTTTTGTGAGCAGCTTATTGAATTGCCTTTTGTGGTCTATGATTCATGTTTAGTTATACTTATTCTTTTTTAGGGTTGTCTGATGTATGAAAGCTTCCTAGTTAGTGTTCAATGTTAGTTGTTGTTGGTCAGATGATGCTCACTTTTTTGTACACAACCTGATTTTGCAGCTAAAGAAGGTATCAGAGATGGCCAAGTCAAAGAACCGTGGCTTTCGACACGCCTCTTTACTCACCCACTGTCAAAGTGCGGAGGAAGCCCTCGAACTCTGTCGGTCTAGGCTCTCTTAATTCTCCATCAGAGGAATTAAACATATCTCACAAAATTCAGTGAGCGGTATCTGACGGTTTCAGAGTATAAATTAAACCGCACCTCAGGACGTTCGAGCCTATTCAGGAAATGAAAGTTTTGCACAAAAGAATTTGTAAGGATGTGGTGTTGGTCACACTCATCTGCGAGGAAGTTGGTCAATCCGGCATTTGCAACAAACTGTGCGAACTCTTGGTAGAACCCGGCTTCATTCATGAAATCATTGTGCGACCATTCGCACAGCCGGACCTCCATCCAACACGGAGTGTTAATGTCACCATCTGATGATTCACCAGTGACTCCCTTGACATTCCTCTTAGAGGAACTCCTTCGGAAGAGGTACATCTTCCTAAGAACAAATTTCTGAAAAAGTTTGGACGACAAAATGATATCAACAAAACTTCACAAAATTGGTATCAACTACTCATATGGATGTCTAGAGGCTATATCAAGCATTCAAACTACTTAGAACTCAAAGAATTCAACATGCAAACTCATTTACATCAGCACCAAGAGTAGCTAATTACTCAAAATATAAACCACTAAAGCAAAAACTAGTTGGAGAAATGGAGGAGTCATATACCAAGTAGCAATCCCCCCAAATAGTTTCGGAAACGGAGCTCCGAGCAAAGAGATCCAAATTCATGAGTTTTGGAGCAAGAACACGAGAGATAGAGCTACATAGTTTTTTTTCTGGAGGTAGGTGATGAAGTGAGCTAAAGGGATAAGTGAGGGGGCCTTGTGGGGCCCACTACCCACCAGGGCGCACTAGGTGGGTGTGGCGCGCCCTGGTGCCTAGTGGACACCTAGGGCACCCCCATGTGGTGTTTTCAGTACAAAAAATTCTCAAATATTCGGAAAAAATCATGTTAAAATTTCAGGTCATTCTGAGCACTTTTTATCCTGTGGATAATTTATAAAACGGGATATTCATGGCATTTTATTGTATTTAACTAAAAATAACTGAAAATATAAAGTGGGTACAGAAGGTTGTGCCTACTAGATTCATCAACTACACGCCTCTCGAAATTAATCTATTAATAAGGTTGATCAAGTCTTATTAACAACCACTTTCGATTAGCATGAACCCGAAGAGCTTTCGTAAAACACTAAGTTACCTCAACGGGAATAAGCATCTCCCCAAGAATAAGTGTTCCATATTTCTTAATGACAGTAGGTAGGGGGGTTGAAAACTTCCGATAGTAATTGTTGGAGTCTTTTCAATAACATTAATACCATTCACTTGAAATTGTTTCTTTGGAAAGTGTACCGTATGCTCATTACCATTTATATGAAAAGTGAACTTGCTTTTGTTGCAATCAATAAGAGCCCCTACAGTGTTCAAAAAGTGTCTACCAAGGATAATCGACATGTTGTCGTCCTCGGGCATATCGAGTATAACAAAGTCTGTTAAGATAGTTACATTTCAACCACAACAGGCACATCCTCAAAGACACCGATAGGTATGGCAGTTGATTTTGTCAGCCATTTGTAATGATATTTCAGTGGGTCTGAGTTTATTCAAATCAAGTCTTTTGTATAAAGAAAAAGACATAAGACTAACACTAGCTCCTAAATTACATAGAGCAGTTTTGACATAACTTCTTTTGATGGAACATGGTATAGTTGGTATTCCTGGGTCTCCTAGTTTTTTGGTACTCCATCCTTAAAAGAATAATTAGCAAGCATGGTGGATATTTTAGCTTCAGGTATTTTTCTTTTATTAGTGACAATATCTTTCATATATTTAGCATAAGGGGCCATCTTTAAAATATCAGTCAAACGGGTACGCGGAAAGACTGGCCTAAGCATTTCAGCAAATCGTTCAAATTCTTCCTCATCTTTTTTCTTAGAATGTTTAGGTGGAAAGGGCATGGGTTTCTGAACCCATGGTTCTCTTTATTTACCATGTTTTTAGCAACAAAGTCTCTCTTATCATAACGTTTATTTTTAGATGGTGGGTTATCAAGATCAACAACAGGTTCTATTTCAACATCATTATCTGGTTCTTTATCATTGTATGGTTGAGCATCTACATGAACATCATCATTGTCATTATCATTATCACTAGGTGAATGTTCATTACCAGATTGAGTTTCAGCATCAGAAATAGAAATATCATTGTCATCATCAGAAGGTTTTTCTACCTCAGGTTCACTAGAAGCATGCAAAGTCCTATCATTTTTCTTTTTCTTTTTCCTTTTAGATGGACTAGGTGCATCAATACTAATTCTTTTAGAGTCCTGTTCAATTCTTTTAGGGTGACCTTCAGGATAAAGTGGTTCCTGAGTCATTGTATCTCCTCTAGCATTACCCTAACAGCATGATCATTCATATTATTATTCATTTCATTCACCAGTGATCTATATCTATTTATTCACCAGTGATAAATAGATATAATTCCCAAGTGACTCAACAAATATAGCTATGCTCCCCGGCAACGGTGCCAGAAAAAGGTCTCGATAACCCACAAGTATAGGGGATCGCAACAGTTTTCGAGGGTAGAGTATTCAACCCAAATTTATTGATTCGACACAAGGGGAGCGGAAGAATATTTGCAATTATTAATAGTTGAGTTGTCAATTCAACCACACTTGAAGACTAAATATCTGCAGCAAAGTGATCAATAGCACAGTAATATGATATTTTTGGTAGTGATAGCATGTTGGGGAACCTAGCATGCAATTTCAAAAAAATTCCTACGATCACGCAAGATCTATCTAGGAGATGCATAGCAACGAGAGGGGGAGAGTGTGTCCACGTACCCTCGTAGACCGAAAGCGGAAGTGTTAGGTCAACGCGGTTGATGTAGTCGAACGTCTTCATGATCCAACCGATCTAGTACCAAACATACGGCACCTCCGAGTTCAGCACACGTTCAGCTCGATGACGTCAGTCGAATTCTTGATCCAGCAGAGGGTCAAGGGAGAGTTTCGTCAGCACGACGGCGTGGTGACGGTGATGGTGATGTGGTCCATGCAGGGCTTCGCCTAAGCACTACGACGCTATGACCGGAGGAGTAAACTGTGGAGGGGGGAACGGGCACCACACACGGCTAAAAGAATAACTGTTGTGCTATGGGGTGCCCCCTGCCCCTGTATATAAAGGAGGAGGGGAGAGGCGGCCGACCAGGAGGGGGCGCGCCAAGGGGGGAGTCCCACTAGGACTCCACTCTTAGTAGGATTCGGCCCCCTTCTTTTCCTTCTTATGGAGGGGGACAAGGGGGAACACTACAAAAAAAATACACTTCCGTGATGATACGTGTTTGTCACAGTAGGTCGCATTTTTTGTCATGCATGTACATCCATGACAAATTTATGACAGAATGAAGATAGTCATACCTGTGCTTTCATAGAAGTGTTCCATGACATTACCAAAATTATCATCACGGAAGTGTCCACTTCCATGACGATAAATCGCGCGTCACAGAAGTGCTTTCGTCAAGGGTGACCGACACATGGCATCCACCGTAACGGAACGTCGTTAAGCTATCGGGTCCGGTTTTGGATCCAATAACCCGTTAACAGCCCCGACCAATGGGGATTTTCCACATGTAAAATTCTGATTGGCTGACGGAAACACGTGTCAGCTCCGCGTTGGCACAGGTGTCACTCATCCAATGGGCGAGATGCGCGTATGATATGTTGACACGTGGACCGGCCCAAAAGTGGCCCGTAAAGTTTAAATGGGCCGGCCCAACTAAAGGCCCATAAGATTTTGCGGTCCATAATGGGCCATCCCAGCAAAAGGCCCATAAGATTTTGCGTATCATAATGGGCCGGCCCAGCTAAAGGCCCACGAGATTTTGCGGGCCATAATGGGCCGGCCCAGCTAAAGGCCCGCGAGATTTTGCGGACCATAATGGGCCGGCCCAGCTAAAGGCCCAACATTCTCAGTTAAGGCCCGTACGGCTAGTGTCAAATCAGCCCGTCAACGGCCTGTCCTAAACTTGTCATCATCGCGGCCCATGGTCACTTCTGGCCCGTTAATAGTCCGCTAAGTATATGGGCCGAATTACGGCCCGGTGTATTTCCAGCCTGTTAAAGGTCCTGCTTCATTTGGGCCCATTTACAGGCCATTGAAACTTTCGGCCCATAAACATCCGTGAAGGATTTGGGTCATATTCGGCCATGTCTGACATTCGGCCTGTTAGAGGCCCACTATAGATTTGGGCCACTTTCGTCCTGTTGTGATTTTCGGCCTGTTAACATCGGACGAAATCCATGGGCCATATGTGGCCCAACGTCACATCGGGCCCATTAACGGCCCATATAAAAATGATGATAATCTAGCCCGACCGAACTTCCGGCCTGTTAAAGGCCCATGTATTAGGTCGGCGCATTTACGTCCCGTCCGAATTTCGGCCTGTGAAAGATCTGCATCGTAAATGGGCCAATCTCACTTTCGGCCTTTTAAAGGCCCATATTTTTTATGGGCTCAAGATATTTACACCTGTAAACGGCCTATTGTTACTGAGGGCCCAAATTATGTTTAGGCCTGTTAAAGGCCCACTATGGGCACAGGCCTACCAGAAAAATATGAAATCTTATGTTGATTTAGGCCCAGATATTTTTAGTGGGCTATATGCAAATTTCGGCCCATAATCGTTTTTAGCCCAATTGGAATGGGCCCAACGAATGTTGGCATGTTGGGCTCCTATGAAGCTTTCGGCCGAATACATTACTAAGATAAACCTACACTATACAAAAATAGCATCATAATTATTGCAGCCTTTGGCAGCATCATAAATGATGTATCACAACAAAAGGCCTGTTGACGTAAAGTTTACAGTCCTTGCAGATAAAAGCACCATCAGATGTATAGAAGCACAGATCATTTGACCTGAGTGCTAATGTTTCAGGCTTAGAATCTGATGGAGCAGCACGATCTTCACCTTTTTTCCGCCATTGCTCTTGAACAACGAAGTGAATGTCTGATAGTCTGGTTTCAAAACCATTCATATCTTGACGACATTTGTGAACCACTATTCTTGTTTCCAAAACGACATCCATTAGGGATTGGACTTGTGTCTGGAGCACAGATATATCACTCTGTCTAGCAGGAAGATTTTGTTCAATAGGCGATTTGGACGAGGTTACCTTGACAACCAACCTAGAATTACGCAGGAAGGTGCTTTTTGCACTGTTAGTGGAGATATACTGATGCACTGCAGCAAGAGGTGACATTGTGCCTGTGGTAGCCTCGTCACCTTCAGGTGGTTGTGGATGTTCAATCATTTTTTCCATAGCTTCCTGAAAGTTTGAACTTGTAGATTAGTGTACCAGATAAGTTACTAATGAGACAAAAACAAACAAAGTAGGTTACACGTTTATACATAACTTATTTTGGTGAACTACTGTAATACATTAGCATGTATTGTAGTGCCAACTACATAATAAAATCACTTTCGGAACATATGTCCATGTAGCATGCCTACTGTATTGTCTATTTCCTCACATTCGTTGACATCTAAGGATAAAGAGACATGGTTTAAAGTAGGATGAACATAGTATGACATCATTCATATCATGGGCAAACAGATATAAAACAAACAGGCTATTTTATCATTGTGTGCGCACGTGAACATAACAACTAGAATACAGATCAAGACCAAAAGAATATCCTTCATCTCTTTTAAACCATGTAAGGTGAAATGATACGTTAAGACAACTGTGTATAAAAGTGAACAGAGTAACTGACATTGGCTGCAAACCAAGTAGTTAAATGAACACATCACAATACCAATTAGTTCAAAGGCAGGAGGAGTAAGGACTTACAATAGCGGCTTGAACTGGTGTGCTCATGCCCTTCATCTTGCTGGTGTGGCAATCCTTGAAGATTTGCACTGCATTCAGTTCAGGTTCTTTTTGGTCCGCACAGGCTTTCCTCTGTATTTGGAACAAGTCAATATAGATACGATAATATGACACAGAAAAAAGAAGGAAGTAGCAGCTATTTACAAGAGCCTCGCAGTGTGCAATATAGCTACGAGATCCTGTTGTCTGTTGGAGTTTCACTTTAGAACGGTCGGTCTTGTTTTTCAAACAGTTAGCCTAGAAGAAGATACACTTGTAAGGCACATACATAAATACAAGTTCAATATGTGGTCTGATCAAATACATATAGCCTACCTGATACTTTGGATCAGACTAGTGTTTAACGAGGGTTGTCCAGTCTTCATCTGTAATATATTCCACTGGAGATGTTTGGGCGATTTCATTGTTAGCCTTGCCTTCAAAGTGAGATTTTCTAAGGTGGTACCGATACTGTCGCAGAGCAGACTGAAAAACATGAGTGCATGCTTGTTTAGTTGCATCATCTTTCGGATCCAACTTGAACCTCATCTGTTGAAAAAAGAATGTGAGTCTTATTAGGAGGAAGCTAGAAAGTATGGGACAGAGCAATACAATATTACTAATTGCGATGAATAACATTACTTACGGATAAATGGTCAAGGAAGGTGTTAAACTGGGTATTGTCTTTCTCATTCCTGTACTGGATCCACGTTGGGAGGATACGTGCATGACACCTAACGGCAACGGCTGCCTCTGATACTAACTTGGCTGACTCTGTAGCATCACGTGGCCTTTTTAAACCTGCCTCAAAATGGATCTCCATTCTTCCTCCTTTAGATTTTGTTAATCTGTCAAGCATTATCCCTGATGTCTGTTTCCGCTTGCGTCGTGGTGCTAGTTCAACAACGAATATGGAAAGTGTTAGTGTACATCAAACTGTGAGAGTACATATAAAGGAGCATGCAACTGCAACTTGACTCGGTCAGGTACCGTCTTGGTGTTGATGCTCATGAGGTTCATCTGATCTTGCCAAGTCCTGTTGTGTCAATAGTGCTTCGGAAGTAGTGTTAGGTGTGAAGGCAGCTTGGGAACTGACCAGTTCCGGAGCAAACGAATGAGTAACTCGTTGAGATGCTGGTATAGTTGAAGCGGATGCTGCAGCTGGTGGAGCAGGTGATACTGTGTTTGTAGATTTAGTCGGTGGACTTGGACCTTCTACTACACTATAAGTACCAGCAGAATCTGGACGGCAGATCCTTTTCCGTTTCACCCGACGAGTAACACCACTCCCTACTATATTATTTTCCTTGCTCTTTTTTGACTTTGCCATGTCAAGCCGTACCCACAACACAAAAGAATAAAATTGCTCTTCAGAACTCATTGATGCATGATACAGACAAGCAATACTTTGATGTAAGACAACCGTATGAGGATGGAATATGTAAGAAAAACAGGACGGCATGAGATGTTCACAGCTACGATGTGTAAACTAAGCAGAAGGATTTTCAAGAAAATAGAAGTAATGCAAGCTAGACACCATATGAAAGATGCAACCAATATTACTCTGCCAAGTTAAAAGTGTCTTGTCATAAGTGGCAATTCGAAAAATTAGAAGCAGTACGACGTAGAAATCAATGCAAGATGCAACCACTATCAAACTGCCATGTTAAAAGTGTCCAATCATGAGTGACTGATGCGGGATACACAACAACAGTACTTTGATGTAAGAACATGGTATGATAGATAGATGCAGTGTATTCTAGACAAAGAACGCCATGTCATATGCACATGTATAACGTATGAACTCAGCAGGTGCAATTTAATCAAAATAGAAGAAATACAGGCTAGACAACATATGCAACATGAAACCAATTATCACACTGTCAACTTAGAGCAAGCACCTACGATGGTGGAGTACGGGAGATGAACTGATCATGTAGACTTGGGACTTCAACTTCATTAGCAGTAGCACTGGCAAATCTAGAGAGTCTCTGCTTGCGTCGGTGCGGAGGACCACCAACATCCCCTAACTTACTCTTTTCCTTCCTATTTTCTGATACTGCCTTATGAAGTCAAAACCACAAGAAGATGAATAAAATTAGCTCTGCATAACTGGTTGATGCATGATACAGACGAACACTACTTTGATGTAAGGCAAGCACAGGATAGGAGGATGGACTATATACAAAAAAAGACAGCGTTTCATATTCACACGTACGATGGGAGGATGGAATATGTATGAAAAAATAGTAAGCGGAAGGCATTTCAATTTCAACAAAATTAGAAGAAATGAAAGCTAGGCACCATATGAACATGCAACCAATATCACTCTATCAGGTAAAAAGTGTCTCGTCGTAAGTGCCATTTCAAGAAATTAGAAGTAGTACAAGATAGAAGACAATGCAAGATGCAACCTACATCACAGTCCCAAGTTAAATGTGTCTTATGGGTAAGTGATCATTGCAGGTATAAGTTGTAAGCTACGCAGATGCAATTCAACATAATCAGAAGCAATACAAACTAGACATCATACGGAAAACGCAACCACATATAACAATTCCAAGTTAGAGCAAGCACCTGTGATGGTGGAGTAGGGGAGATGTGCTCATCATGTACACGTATGTTCTAGAAACAGGAACACGTGTCATATTCACAGGCATTATGTGTAAAGTAAGCAGATGCAATTCAACAAAGTTAGATGCAATACAAGCTAGACATCATACGCAACATGCAACCACATATAATAGTGCCAAGTTAGAGCAAGCACCTGTGATGGTGGAGTAGGGGAGATGTGCTCATCATGTACACGTATGTTCTAGAAACAGGAACACGTGTCATATTCACAGGCATTATGTGTAAAGTAAGCAGATGCAATTCAACAAAGTTAGAAGCAATACAAGCTAGACATCATACGCAACATGCAACCACATATAATAGTGCCAAGTTAGAGCAAGAACCTGTGATGGTGGAGTAGGGGAGATGTGCTCATCATCTACATAGCTACGTTGACTGTCTAGCCTTGCGTTGTCTTGCGAATCTTGTTGGGAGGATGGCGGAGTAGAATCTGTAGAGAACCTCCGTTTCAGTTGCTCGGAAGGACCACCATCATCCAATGCCTTGCCAATTTCCTTTAGCTTTATTGATTTTGCATTGTGAGGTCAAACCGACAAGAAAAAGGAATATAATTCGCTCTTCAGAACTCATTCATGCATGATACCGACGAACACTACTGTGATGAAAGGCAAAGTCATGATACGAGGATGGAATATGTACAAAAAAATGGACAGCTTGACATATTCACACCTATGACGTGGTAACTAAGCAGAAGGCACTTCAACAAATTAGAAGCACTGCAAACTAGACACCATATGAAAGGTGCAATCAATATCACTGTGCCAAGTTAAAACTGTCTCGTCATAGGTGGCATTCATCAAACTAGAAGCAATACATGCTAGAAATCATATTCAAGACGCAAACCAATATCACACTGCCAACTTAAAGGTGTTCCATCATAAGTGACTGATGCAGGATACACAAGAAGAGTAGTTTCATGTAAGAACATGGTGTGATGGACAGATATAGTATGTACCAAAAACAGGAAAGCGTCTCATATTCACACGTATCATGTGTAAGCTAAGCAGATGCAGTTTACACTAATTAGGAGCAATACAAGCTAGACACCATATGCAACATGCAACCAGATATCACACTGCCAAGTTAGAGCAAGCACCTTGGATGGTGGAGTAGGGGAGCGGAGACTTGGACCTTGTAATGCACTATCAGTACAAGGAGAATCGGTATAGATGCTCCGTTTACGTTGCTGCAGAGGACCACCATCATCGCCTTCCTTACTCTTTTCCTTCCTCTTTCTTGATTTTGCCTTGTCAAGTCAAACCCACAAGAAAAAGGAATAAAATTTGCTCTTCAGAACTCATTGATGCATGATACTGACGAACACTACTCTGATGAAAGGCAAAGTCATGATACGAGGATGGAATATGTATGAAAAATAGGACGGTGTGACATATTGACATGTATGATGTATAGAGTGTAAACTAAGCACAAGGTGCTTGAACTTGTTAGAATCAATGCAAGCTAGAAACCATATGAAAGATGAAACCAATATCACTCTGCCAAATTAAAAGGGTGCCCTAACAAATGTATTTGACCAAATTAGAAGCAATACATGGCAACAGGCTAGAAATAATATGCAATATGCAACGAATAAAGGTGACTCATCGTAAGTGATTGATGCAGGATACAGAAGAGAGGTAGTTTCATGTAAGAACAAGGTTAACACATAGATGTAGTGTGTACCAAAAATAGGAAGGCATGTCATATTCACAGGTATAATGTGTAAACTAAGCAGATGCAATTTACCCTAATTAGAAGCATTACAAGCTAGACACCGTATGCAACATGCAACCACATATCACACTGCGAAGTTAAAGCAAGCACCTGTGATGGTGGTGTGGGGGAATTGCAGTCATCAACTAGAGAGCTACGTTGACTATCTTCATTTAGCCTTGTTGTTTCTTGAGAATCATGTGGGGAGGATGACACTGCACTCTTTAAACGAGTATGGCGTCTCACAGTAACCCACCCGGGTGATTGTCTCATCATAAGTGATTGACGAGGGATACAAAAGAGCATTAGTTTGATGTAGGAACATGGTTAATAGACATATGTAGTATGTATCAAAAACAGGAAGGCATGTCATTATCAAAGGTATAATGTGTAAAGTAAGCAGATGCAATTTAACCAAATTGGAAGCAATACAAGCTAGACACCATATGCAACATGCAACCACATTTGACAGCGTGAAGTTAAGCAAGCACCTGGGATGGTTGTGTGTGGCAATTGAGATCATCAACTGCAGAGCTACGTTTACTGTCTCCAACTGCTGACACTGCATCCTTTAGAGCGCTGAAACGCTTAGTGCTTATCTTCAAATTACACTGGAGCGACTTCTGTCTTTTCTTTTCAGCATTCATCAACACTGCGTCAGAGTCTGAAATACCCATGCATAAAAAACAATAGTGTGAGTATGGGTGAAGTGTGTGCACAATTAGTACAGTGTAAAGGTAGCAGATAGCAGGTCGGTGAGAAATAAATGACGGGAGACATATGATAGCTCTACAACATGCATGGCACACTAAATTACTACAGGATTCTATGAAAATAACATTCGACTGAAAACAAATAGGTCAGTCCATTTTTTCTGCACCATCCGATGTACAAAGAACGGGCAGATCGCCTTCATCTACCTCCAGCCAGTCAGTGTTGACGATCTTCCTTGAAACGGCAGCGACCACCGGCCTAGTCCCCTGCCTGCGCCCTCCCCTCGACCTCACCGCACCGCCGTGCTTGGCACCGCCCCCCGGCAATCCATTCAAGCCCCGCCGACCTCCAGATCGGGCGCAAGCAGCTCCTGTGCCCCACACCCCTATGATAGACACCGATGCGCCGCTTCCCTGGCGAATAGGCGGACTAGGTGCTCCGCGCGCCTAAGCCGGTGCTGCTTCTTCTAATTGTGGTTCGACTGACCCTGAATTGAAATCCAGGCAGGCTACGGACCTCTAGCAAAGGTGAAATAGTAAAGGGAGGAAACCTTGTGCATTTAGTATCACGAAGAAGATGCAGTAAGAAGTGCTCACCTAGTTTCTTTCGTGGGATGAATATGGTATGAGCAGAGACGTAAGGTTTGCACGAATAAGGGAAGAGGAGTACCTCTTTCTGCTGGCAGTGCTGTGTCCTCCTTCTGTTTTTCCAACAATCTTCTTGTGGTTCGCCGGAAACGAGAAGTTGTGGAGGACGGTGCAGCCTTGGACGAACCCATGGCCAAGTTGTTGAGTGTGGTGCGGTGGCCGTCTGTCGGCGGCGGGGAAGCAGGTCCGAGGCGGCGAACGACGGCGTAGCGGGAATAGCTCCGGTGCGGTGGACGGTTGTGACAGTGGAGCGGCAGCAGTGAGGCGCAGGACGGCGTGGTCGGAGTGGTTCTGGTACGGCGCACGTCGGCGTCGGCGTCGTGGAGGCAGCTCTACCTCGGCTTCAGCTGCTAAGTCCTTGAGGGCGTTGCGATTGCGGTTGCGTTGGACGACGACGTCGGGGTACCGGCTCCGGCGTGATGGAGTTGGGCGGCGGTGGATTGGGCGCTATGGGGTGGAGGTCGGAGGAGGCTGGGGTTTCGCGGCTGGTGGAGAGGGTGTTTTGGCGCCCACGGAGTATGAATGGGGAAACGGAGGGAGGCGGGGAACTAAGGGGGAACAATGTTTCGGTTTGGGACGCGCTTGTTTGAAATTTGGGGAAAGTTACAAACTTTGCCCCCATCTAAAATTTTGGACATATTATGGGTTGGGGGTAGGACAGTAATCTCAGGTGTCCCAAATGTGGGCGGGATAGATTTCGGCCGAGCGCATGGGTGTTTAGGCGCCCACGGTGTATGAATGCTTCTCGGAGGTAGTTGAGACTGGCGTCTTGGTGAAGTTACAAACCTACCCCAGTTTAGACCTTTGGACATCGGGCCGATAGGCTACACGGGCAGAGTTAGGACAGTAATTTCCTACCACCAAACATTAGTCTCGCGTGGTTTCGGGTGACCAGAGGCCTATTTGGCGCTTCGTTCAATATTTGGGAGCAGAAGCATTAACGTTTTCGGTTCTCTTGAATTGAACATTCAGGATTTGTCAAACTTCACAAATCTTTACTCTTGAAAATCCTAAAGCTACGATTATTTTGGAATGGAGGTGGTACATTTGAATATACATTGTACACGAGTATATATTAAAAAATATGCAACTTACCTCAGTTCATGCATGATTCCAGATATAATCTCCTTGGTTGCAAAAAAGAAAGTTAGACATGCGTATGAATATATATAGCATGTTCAAATGCACAACAAAGATGATGCCCCCTTTTACATCTGATTTACAAATGCCATTATCCCGGGTTCAAATATATGAATGCACTTCCTATGAATTTGAATCTTCGAAACCCCCTTTATGTTGAATTCGACATGTATTCTATTTCATAGCTAGCAATTTGGAATGTATCCATGCAAGTGACAAATGTATAAAGTGCTTCACACTAACAACATGGAGTGCACTAATTAATGTTTATATATGAATTGCAAAAGCATCCATTGCCTGTATTTCAAACCGCTCTCACTCTATGGATCGATAATATGAAATAAACACATGCACATGCTAGAATTCAATAGAGTATGGGTGTCTGATAGACCGATTTTCGTCCATACGCAATTTGCAAAAATCATGATCTCATCCAAAAATAATAATGCCATTTATATTTTAATTTAATGCGTAGAACCGCCTTTTACACGTAGATGCACTATGCCTCGGCCTGTTCTCACAAACGCGCTATATCTCTCTCTATCTACCGCATAAGTGCACACACTTTATATGCATCGGCATTTCTCTTTCACACATGCTCACAATCTCTCTCGGGGTGTCGGGGAGTCTCATGCACATGCTCTCTCTGTACCTCTCTCTCTCTTTCTGACTACTATGTACCACTCTCTTCACTAATCTCAGTTGGAAAACACTATTTCTCTCACATGCATATATACACACGCACGGTCTCTACTAGCCCTCTATACGCACATATATGTGCCTATGTGTCTCCCGCACGCACATTATCTTTAGGCCTCTCTCGCACACATTGCCCCCCCCCAGACACACCTCTCTCTTAGTAGTTGGAAGATATTATTCCATCATATCATTCAGTAGGATATCCCTGACTGTTAGGCTGGATGGTAATACGAGGCAAAGTTTTACCCTAGTTCGGACCCTTGCAGTTGAGGCAAAAGCCTACTCCTGGTACTGTATATTAGTGATAGGGGTGTGTACAAAGTACACGTGAATACCAGGCATTGTGCGTGTGTGTATATTATCGACGAACTAGCCCCCAAGCTTCTATAACATACTGGAGGCCTAGGGTTACAAATCATATATAGTCGGCTTATCACCAGCGGGGATAGAGTCCTCCGCGACTCTGGTAGCTAGCTTCGTGTTGTACGCCGAGTCCTCCACATGGGTCTTCGTATAACGCGTCTCGATCCAACCTATGTGGCGCAGGATGGAACCGACCCATGAGTCCTCATGTTGACCCACCACAACTAGAAATGATGTGCCCACCACACCACACACGCAATCGGCCACTAAGAAAATAAGCATATACAATAGTACAATGTTATACATGAAAGTTAATTGCATGGTGCATCCAAAAATATTTGTTCTGCATTGTGAATGTTTATATATTCTCCTAAAATATTAATGACGGGAAAGAGAAATGAAGGGCATATCTCTCCTTGTCTCCACCGGACATCCCCTCTTTCTACACCACTTTCACGTACGCACACAAACTATCTCTCGGCCCTCTAAAAGTATGCATGCCCACGACACATTCACACATGACGGTCACTGTATTTCAAGCTAAAGCACTATACGGTCACTAGAGTTCAGAATATGCTCATTACGGTCACTGTATACATTCTCGTGGTGATCATACGGTATCTAGCTCACGATACGTCTTCGTATTTTCTTGATGACACTAACGGACTTTGCATTTGATGTGTGCTCCGTATTTTGTTAACGACACTTACAGTCATTGTATTTGAAGCGAAAGCACGATATGATCACTGGACTTCAGAATAAGCTCATCACGGTCACCACATACATTTTGTCGTGCTAACCAACATGTGGTCGGATGGTTAGGAGGACAGTGGTTTCTCGAGCCCACCAGGGTTAAAGTCCCGGTGCTCGCATTTATCCTGGGTTAATTTCAGTATTTTCCGGCGATGTGCGTTCAGTGGGAGGAGATGTTCCACTCGACTACGAGGCACCTATGGTGACTTCGTAAAATCTCAAGATCATATGCTGTCCCACTCTCTCGAAGGTGCTCATAGGGGTAGGGTCTGTGTGCGCTTATAGCGGTGAGTGCTTGCGCGTATATGCGAGCCCTTGCGTCTGTACCGTGTTAAGAAAATACATGTCATGATTATACAGTCACTGGCTCACCCGTACAACTCCGTATTTTGTTGATGACACAATCAATTGACCAGTCAAACGTTCCACGTGGCGCAACTAGTGTTGCACCATTGTGACGCCCGGATAATTAAGCCACAGTAATTCCTTACTAATGATGCCACGTCATCATGATTACTGTTGTTAAACTCGCGTTGGTTCGAAACCGGTTCAAATTTCAAATTCAAATCAAAGTCAAAATTCAAAATTGCCAAACATGGAAACTAAAATGTTCAAAGTGTGGCAAATAATCCTTGGATATTTGTCATGTTGGAACCAACCTCTTTTGAATTCCAAAATGCCCCTGAAATTAATTTTTGGACCAGCAACAATTAAATTGGCCTTTTCAATTTCTAAAAAATGGTTAGACAACTCCTTCTGACCCCATACTTTTTTGTTCCATCTCAATATATTGTGTTAGATTTATGTGCCAAGTTTTGTTCATAACAAAACTCATTTTGTACAACAAGGAAAATGCAAAAGGAAAAGAGAAAATGGAAAACAGAAAAGAAAAGGAGGAGAACCTAAGCTACTGGGCTTGTTAGCCCACCTAACTAAAGGCCAGGCCACACAGCCCACCCCGCACCCTGTATAACCCCTCCCCGAAACCCTAGCTACTCACCCGATCCACCACTTCCCCCCGTTCCCACTCCCTCCCACGATCGGGATCGGGGGCACGACCCCATCGTGCTCGCCCCTCGACCCCGACGCCCGCGTTGACCGCCATCGCCGACCCCGCCGCTGATCCTTGACGCCGATGCCCCGCGGCCCACCTCGCCCGAGAACCCCCCCTTGCCCGACGACCCGTCCTCCTCCCCGGACCCCTCCCACTCGACTAGTTCTGGATCGGGGAGGGGCTCGATC